>NC_132905.1:78089019-78392049 GCF_047675955.1 Chlorocebus sabaeus
ATGGTTGTATTGATGGGGTTAGTTGATGCTACATCGTCACAAGAATTTTGATTGAGCTGATGAATGACTCGGTAAGGAGGGGCAGGCAGGGTTTAGGGTAACTCTGGTAAAACCCTATGACATGGCCTTGTTTCAAAGAGTGCCAGGAAAATGTTCTCTTCTTACTAAGATATTATTTTTCTGCATTTTAAAATTTTATTTTTCTTTCCTTTTTTCCTCCCCGGTCTCTTAATGCAGATTTATGCTAAAACTGATTATAAATGAAATCAGATCAATGGCCCACAAAATTAAAATTAAATATTATACCGTTGTTGAATTGATTAATTCTATTTAATGTTAATGAAAGATTATTAACTCTTTTGTAAGGTAGAACAAAAATGTGTATAGTAAATAATATCCAAAAATGTAGCTGATGAATTACTTGGTTATCTTAGTATCTACTTTTGATTCCTGTTTCACAAAAATGTATTTTTTTGGGAGATAGGTTTCTAGGTCAATGTTCAAATTAAAGAGTTTATTGTTGTATTTGCTTACAAAATGTACCCGGTTTAGCTCCGAATTCTAATTTTACAAGTGATTCTGAATTACTATTGCCATTAATAATCATGTTTATTTTTAAGGTGACAGATTTCTTCACGAGATCTTTATCTCTCAGTTTTTATTTTAGATTTCTTTTACGTAAAAGATATTGGAAATTTTTGATTGTGTAGGGAGGAATAGAGGATTGGCAAGAAAACTGCATACAATAAAGTTTATAAATATTCAGCATGCAAAAATCTTCCTGGCTAACGCGGTGAAAACCCATCTCTACTAAAAATACAAAAAAATTAGCCGGGCATGGTGGCGGGCGCCTGTAGTCCCAGCTACTCAGGAGGCTGAGGCAGGAGAATGGCGTGAACCTGGGAGGCAGAGCTTGCAGTAAGGCGAGATCGTGCCACTGCACTCCAGCCTGGGTGACAGAGCAAGACTCCGTCTCAAAAATAAAAAATAAAATAAAATAAAATAAAATAAAATAATATAAAATAAAATAAAAATTCAGCATGCAAAAAATCTGTTTCTGGAGTGCATGCTTAAGTTATTATTTCCATGTGAAAGTTACTCTCTTTGTGGGGGAAATAAGCTTTTGTTTTTATACATCTCAGGAAATGTGATTGGTGAAGATAAAAGTGTTGTATGATTGATAAACAAAAAAATCCACACACTTAATATATACTATTTGGTAAGTTTTGACATATACATATACCCATGAAGCTATCATTAAAATCAAGATAATAGACACATCCAAAGCATAACATATTCAGCACTTCCAAAATTGCATGCTTCGTGTGTGTGTGCATGTGTGTGTGTTTTGTGGTAAAAACACTTAATATGGGATACACCCTCATAATACATTTTTAAGCACACAGCATAGCATTGTTAACTGTAGGCACTATGTTGCAGGGCAGATCTCAGGAACTTATTCGTCTCACATAAATGAAACTTTATACTCATTAAACAGCTTCCCATTTTCCCCTCTCCCCAATTCCTGGCAGCCACCATTCCTCTTTCTGCTTTTATGAGCTTACCTCTTTTAGATACTTTGATAAGTAGGATCATGTAATATTTGTCCTTCTGTGACTGACTTATTTCACCTACATAATGTCCTCCAGGTTCATCATGTTGTCCCATATGGCAGGATTTTCTTCTTTTTTAAGGTTGAATAATATTCCATCATATGCATATACTGCATTTTTAAATCTATTTTTTCATGGGTGGATATTTAGGTTAGTTCCATATCTTAGCTATAGTGGATAATTTAAATTCTTTAAATAATCATAAATGCTGATGGCTTGGAGCATGTTATTTAATGTTAATTGAAGATTACAAACCAGAAAAATATTAATGAAGAGCTTCATTAAAAGCTACCACATTTTCAACTAAGAAAACTCGACTGAAATTTATTGTTTTGCATCAGTTAAATGATGATGATTTTACATGGCAGAAATAGTCCATACTTTTAAATGTTATCCATTAATAATATTTTATTTATATGATAAAATGAGAAAAAATATAACTAGCATTCAAAACTTCCTATAATTCATTGGCTTGATATATGCCAAAAGAAAAACCTGGTTTTAATTGTTAGTAGGTACTGACTGGGTTGGCTATTTTCCCTTATCTCTCAGTTCCATACTAACCTTTCTCTGCTCAGTCACAACATTTGCAGATTACACTTTTCAGGCTCTTTTAACAACACATATAATTTCTGTTTTATTCTGTCAGGAGGATGTAAGTAGGCATACAGAAGATAATATCTCTGTAATTCTGGCTGGAACACCCAGGCGGTTACTGGTAGTTGCTGAAGGTCGAAGAAGGAGTAGTAGTTAGGTAATTCTGGAATCCAGCAGCCCAGCAAATGTAACATTATTTTGACAGTTCTAGCTTTGGTTGAAAAAGCACCTCTTCTTCATCTCTATATAAAATGCAGCAGCTGGTGTAGGCTTACGACTTCCAAACTGGGGGCTTTAGCTGCTTCAAATCTCCGAGATTAAAACATTTTTCCTTTTGTTCCTCCATTTCTTTTCACATAAACGATTCCCTGTTTCTCTTTTAACTAACTGCTTTGTAAGATTACTGTACATTAAATTGCCTCTATTTGAAAAAAAAAAAAAATTCTGTATTCTAGTTTTTAAAAAAGAAAAATGGAATGTATTTTCTTAAAACATATTTTAGAGCATTTTCTATAGTATTTCTTCCATATAAAATAATATTGAGATATATACCTCGTATGTTCCAGAAATTATCTGATGCCCTTAGGAGATTAAAACATCAACAAATAAGAAAGAGAAGGGTCTTTTCAATGATAGTGCTTGAATTATAGCAGCTCAAAATAAACAATAAATATGAGAAGCATGTTATCTAATATATCAGATATTAAATGTTATTCATACAATGAAAACACAGAGATGGCTCAAGGAAATGGGAGGGCTAACTAGAAAGAGAAACTTAATGATTATCATTGGACATCCAAGAAAGAGACCTCATTGTGAAGGTGATATTTGAGCAGATTTCAAGGAGATGTGAGTGAATACTGGGAAGAACCAGTGCAAATGCTGCAATGCCGGATGGTGCTTGGTTCACTGATATCTGGAAGGGTTTCATGTGGCTGTAGTGTGGTGTGAAGGGAAAAGCAATACAGAGATGAGCTCCCTGAGAAAGTGAGTGGAGGACAAACCACAGAGAGTGAAACTGTGTAAGGACTTTGTCTTATCTCTGAGTAAAATGCAGAACTACTTTTGGATGATGAGCTGGGTATTGACATGATCATATATTCACTTTAAAAGGATCTTTCTATATAAGAGAGCACATGAAGAGGTGGAGAAACTTAGGAGGCTTTTGCAGTAATACCAGTGCAGGTGGCGAAAGAGGCTGAAATAGAGATGGTAACAATGGATGTAATCTAAAGCAATCGAATGTTGAATATATTTTGATGAAATCAAAAAAGAGAATATTCCATTCCTCAGTCGTGGTAGTAAAGACCTGGAGTTCCTCCTAATTTTAAAGATATATCCAACTTTGATCTGATGAGTATAACAAAAACAAGGTCCAAGGATAAAAAGAGTGCCTCTCATTTTGCGTATTTTCTTTTCTTTTTTTTTTAAATTATACTTTAAGTTCTAGGTTACATGTGCACAATGTATAGGTTTGTTACATATGTATACATGTGATGTGTTCATTTGCTGCACCCATGAACTCATCATTTACATTAGCTATATCTCCTAATGCTATCCCTACCCCATCTCCCCACCCCACGACAGGCCCCGGAGTGATGCTCCCTGCCCTGTGTCCAAGTGTTCTCATTTTTCAATTCCCACCTATGAGTAAGAACATGTGGAGTTTGGTTTTCTGTCCTTGCAATAGTTTGCTGAGAATGATGGTTTCCAGCTTCATTCATGTCGCTACAAAGGACGTGAACTCATCCTTTTTTATGGCTGCATAGTATTCCATGGTGTATATATGCCACATTTTCTTAATCCAGTCTATCATTGATGGACATTTGGGGTGGTTCCAAGTCTTTGCTATTGTGAATAGTGCCACAATAAACATACATGTGCATGTGTCTTTATAGCAGTATAATTTATAATCCTTTGGGTATATACCCAGTAATGAGATTGCTGGGTCAAGTGGTATTTCTAGTTCTAGATCCTTGAGGAATCGCCACACTGTCTTCCTCAATGGTTGAACTACTTTACAGTCCCACCAACAGTGTAAAAGCATTCCTATTTCTCCACATCCTCTCCAGCACCTATTGTTTCCTGACTTTTTAATGATCGCCATTCTAACTGGTATGAGATGGTATCTCATTGTGGTTTTGATTTGCATTTCTCTGATGACCAGTGATGATGAGCATGTTTTCATGTGTCTGTTGGCTGCATAAATGTCTTCTTTGGAAAAGAGTCTGTTCATATCCTTTGCCCACTTTTTGATGGGGTTGTTTCATTTTTTCTTGTAAATTTGTTTAAGTTCTTTGTAGATTCTGGATATTAGCCCTTTGTCAGATGGGTAGATTGCAAAAAATTTCTCCCATTCTGTAGGTTGCCTATTCACTCTGATGGTAGTTTCTTTAGCTGTGCAGAAGTTCTTTCATTTAATTAGATCCTATTGGTCAATTTTGACTTTTGTTGCCATTGCTTTTGGTGTTTTAGTCATGAAGTCCCTGTCCATGCCTATGTCCCGAATGGTATTGCCTAAGTTTTCTTCTAGGGTTTTTATGGTTTTAGGACTAATATTTAAGTCTTTAATCCATCTTGAATTAATTTTTGTATAAGGTGTAAGAAAGGGATCCAGTTTCAGCTTTCTACATATGGTTAGCCAGTTTTCCCAGCACCATTTATTAAATAGGAAATCCTTTCCCCATTCTTGTTTTTGTCAGGTTTGTCAAAGATCAGATGGTTATAGATGTGTGGTGTTATTTCTGAGGCCTCTGTTCTGTTCCATTGGTCTATATCTCTGTTTTGGTACCAGTATCATGTTGTTTTGGTTACTATAGCCTTTTAGTATAGTTTGAAGTCAGGTAGCATGATGCCTCCAGCTTTGTTCTTTTTGCTTAGGATTGTCTTGGCAATGTGGGGTCTTTTTTGGTTCCATATGAAATTTAAAGTAGTTTTTTCCAGTTCTGTAAAGAAAGTCATTGGTAGCTTGATGGGGATGGCATTGAATCTATAAATTACCTTGGGCAATATGGCCTTTATCACGGTAATTGATTCTTCCTATCCATGAGCATGGAATGTTCTTCCATTTGTTTGTGTCCTCTTTTATTTCATTGAGCAGTGGTTTGTAGTTCTCCTTGAAGAGGCCCTTCACATCCCTTGTAAGTTGGATTCCTAGATATTTTATTCTCTTTGCAGCAGTTGTGAATGTGAGTTCACTCATGATTTGACTCTCTGGTTGCCTGTTATTGGTGTATAAGAATGCTTGTGATTTTTGCAGATTGATTTTGTATCCTGAGACTTTGCTGAAGTTGCTTATCTGCCTAAGGAGATTTTGGGCTGAGACAATGGGGTTTTCTAAATATACAATCATGTCATCTGCAAACAGGGACAATTTGACTTCCTCTTTTCCTAATTGAATACCTTTTATTTATTTCTCTTACCCGATTGCCCTGGCCAGAACTTCCAACACTATGTTGGTGAGAGAGGGTATCCCTGTCTTGTGCCAGTTTTCAAAGGGAATGCTTCCAGTTTGCATATTTTCTATAGATCACTAACCCTGCTTGGATCCTTCTTTCAGAACACTTTAACTCAACTTACTCAACACTTCAATGCATTTAAATTGATATATTGATTACATTTGACAGCACTTTTTCTTGGCAATTGTGTTTTTAAATATGTAAAGTTATAGTAGACTGTATGTATAAGTAATATAAACTATAGCTTTGGGAAAGTGGATTACATATTTTAAAGAAGACATTTTGTAGAGTATATTCTAGTCTATTGTTTGTATAAGTAAAGTAACATGGACAATCTTCTATTATGAGTCACTATGATCACATTTATGACTGTGATTAGTTGAAGGAATCCAACATGTTCTAATGTTTATTCTAAGTAAAATAATGGCTAATGTAATTGAGTTTGCATGTAAAAATTTAATAAAAAATACTTGAGCATAACAGACTTTTCTTATTACAAAATATAATGCTTTACATTTCAAATGCCAAATTTATGATAATTGTAAAGGGACGACTGAAAGAAATAAAACTAGAAAAATTATATCAATAATTTACCATTTTCTACCTCAAAGAAGAAGATTGGTATAAAAATTAAATGGTTTTATGTGTCAAACATAATTCAGTCGAAATAAACTGTCATCTGTTCCATTTAAGATCATTATAAAAAATAAGGCATAGAGTGCATCTCGTTTTGTGATCTTACTTAAACTATTGAGAATAATTTGTTCCCAATACTTCATAGATTGAACAGTCTGCATAAATAGCAGCCTTCTTCATTCCTTATTTAAAATAAATGGAGCCATTTAAGTAAGATGAAAAAGATTACGGAGCGAACTAGTTTGATTTAATAATATATATTAGCATCCAAATGTAATGTTTCTTAGTATTGTTTTAAGCTATGAATTGGTGCGTATTTATATCATTTTTCTTGCATACATTTTAAAGCATTTATTCTTCATTAGTTATGAAAGTGCAAAATCAACAATAAAGCACACCTCTAACAATTTATATAAGAAACACACACATCCATATGCACACACATACATACTCATATGTTAAAGGGTGTCTGTATAGTATATTCATATTTTAAATAAACTGTTCAGGCATACATATGATTATATCCAAATACACACATGCATACGCAATGAAAACAATATTCCTTGAAGTCCTACATTAAGAATGTACAGCCAGGGTTAGCCAGGGCATGAGTACCTATTCTGCTCAAGAGAAAGATAATTTTAAAATAAGTTGAGCAGAGTGATCAGAAATGCAAATAACCTAAGTAAATGCAAAGTCTGGATAACAGGTGGCACATCTTTAAATTCCAAGGGGCACTCAGACTGATGAGGTGGTGAAGTATGTCAAATTAAGTAAAGTACATTTTAAGTGTGGAGGGAGGTTGCGTGGTGTGTTTTTCTAGACAGCCGTCTATGGCAGGCCGGATTTGCCTGTAAACTTAAGACCTGGTATCTCTGATTCCACATTTGGCATAATCCGAACCTTTACACCCTGCCAGATATTAGTCCAAGCCTGTGGGGTTTAGCCAAGGCAAGCTTAGAAACAAGCTTGACTGGATAAATAGCTAAGTCATTTAGCAAAAGAATGAAAACATGGTGGAGACTTAGCTCCACGACCCTGAATATTTATAGCTGTTATTACAAGTTTAGATTCTAAAATCAGGTAAAAACAAAGCTATGCAACATAGCATTTTTCAAAGGCATTGTCAATTATAAGCAGTTAATTTCTATTTAATGATACAAATGCATCATTAGACTTACTATTAATTCATCTGTTGATTATGCAATTAGCACTATTCTTCATACTTTGCAAAGATAGCCACTGTTTTCAGCCTTCTATAATGTCATAAATTATGTTCCCAAGTTAATGAAGAACTGTCATTTATTAGAAATATATAACTAAACAGGTACAACATTATTACACGGTATCACTTCCTATAGTTAGAGGGTGCACATTCAATTTTTGTTCTTTCATTTGAGTACTGCAAAAATATTTAGTCTTGAAACTTATTCTAAGTTCTGAAACTTAGAAATTTAGCGTTCTTCAGCTGCTTACATTAGGTTATAGCAGGTTATCTAGAAACAATCCTGGAGCAACACACTTATTTGAAAATATTTATTCCATTCCCGTTAAAAGAAGTATTTTATATAAATATCCAAAGCAAATAACTTCTTTAAGGTGAAATTTAATGTTTGCATCTTATAAGAAAAAAATATATTTGAAATAATTACACCTGGTACATGCAATCTTTACATTCATTTTCTTAATCATTTGTCATTATATAAATAGAATTTGATGCCACCTAAAAGCATAAATACTAATAATGTATAAAACAGTTATTAAATGATGTATTTCAAAGGCAATGACATAATCAGAAGTGTTAACCTTCAGGATGATTTCTGTGAGTTATCATTTAGTATAGTTATCTTACATAATTACCTTATAAAATCATCATTTGCCTGAAACAATGAAATCAAACCTTTCCCAAAATATCATGACAGAAATGTTACTGTGAAGACTGATATTAGTTGATGTTTAGATTTTCTGGTTAATCCAGATATTGAATAAAATAACAATTTCACATTTGAATTTAAAAGATAAAATGTTCCTTTGATGTGTTATGCATGATTGCTTAACAAGCTGATTTTTAAATCCATCTCACACCAATCAGAATGGCCATTAATAAAAAGTTAAAAAAAACAAAAACAAAACAGTTGTTAGCTGATAGGAATGTATATTCGTTCGGCAACTTTGGAAAGTAGTTTGGAGATTTCTCAAAGAACTTAAAACAGAATTGACCAAGCAATCTCATTACTAAGTATCTATCCAAAGGAGTATAAGTTATTCCACCAAAAAGACACATGCACTTCTATGTTCATAGCAGTACTATTCACAAGAACAAAGACTGGAATCAACCTAGATGCCCATCAATGGTGAACCAGATTAAGAAAATGTGGTACATATTCACCACGGAATTCTATGCATCCATTTAAAAGAAAAGAAATCATGTCCTTTGTAGCAACATGAATAGAGCTGGAGGCCACTATCTTAAGCAAATGAATACACAAACAGAAAACCAAATACTGTGTGTTCTCACTTATAAGTGGGAGCTAAACACTGAGTACACATGGATATAAAGGTAGGAACAATAGACATGGGGTCTACTTGAAGGCAGAGGGTTGGAGAAGTGGGACAGTAGAAAAACTACCTATCAGGTACTATGCTCACTACCTGGGTGATGGGACCATTTGTACATCAACCTCCAGGGACAGACAATTTATCCTAGTAACAAATCTGCACATGTAACCCTCTAGACTTAAAATAAAAGTTAAAAAAAAAAATCCAATTTTTAGAGATAGCTAAATCGTCACTGGATCTAACAAATTACAGATGTTTAAAATCAAAATCTCCGATTTTAATATTATATAGTTGAATAATTTGGATTTAAACTCATTTTACATTGTCCTAAGCTTCTATAAGTCACCTTGATAGGTGAAGGGGAGAACAAAGGTTGATTTTCTAGTTCTCCAAACCACGCTTCCTTCTCTTTTCCTGGTCAGAGGAACCTAAAGAGAATGTTAAGAGGAATCGATTTTAAATAATAAATGAATCAATAGCAAAACTGGAGGAAAATCAGATTGCTAGCTTCATCCCTTGTATTATAAACATCTGATGTTTTTCTCAAAAAGCCTCTTTTCTCTTGGACTTAATTTGAGATCCCTTGAAGCCCAGTTATTTCTGTCTTAGTTGCTACTCTTTGCCCTAAATCCATCCATGACTTCACATGGCACATACAGGTTTTTCAAATTCTTTTACTTACCAATTCTCTTATTTCACTCAAAACACAAGCTAGCTGTTATATCAGCAAATAATGTTGAGATTAATACTTTTTATTGATCGTGACAACAGGTTTACAAAGAACACAGAGCTTAGAGTTTGTTCAAAAGCTTCGTATAACAATAAATAGAATTCAGCAAAAATTTACCACACAGTCTTAGATTGTGAGGTTATAATTCACCAGTAGGTTCAAATACTAGCCTATTTGACCAGGTAATCATGCCAATACAATAATATATATTATTAATATTCATTAGTCACACTCGAATTCATCAAATATCAAAAAATTGGTCCTGTGCATTTAATACACAAGATTGGAAGCGTTGATAAGCTGAAAATAATTAAAAGTAGAAATTGCACAAAAGACGTGAAAAGAAATAAATGAGATATCATATGCCAAATTATAGAACAGTAAAATTTAGAAAATGACATTTTTCAGCTAACAACTTGGAAAAAATGTTCACCATCTGCATTACAAGCTTTTTGCAGTATTGGGGGAGAGGCAGGTGTAAAGTGAAGTTGTTATTTGTGGCCTCAATGGCTTCCTGAGTGCCAGCACCTGCCATTCTTGCTTTGAACTATTACACACTTATTGCCCATTTCTGGGTACCCATCTCCAACATGTGCCTTCAAGTGCCAAGCCTCATGATGACTTCCCCATTTTATCAGTTCCTCCTTTCCATGTTGACCCAGCTACATTCAAATTACTCACATACAGTGCCCGCCATGTGCCATAAACTACCCCTGCTATGAGCCTCGATAAGGGAACTATCCCAGGGGTCCTTACTCCATTTTCTCTCTGCTTGCCGTGACTTCGTGTGTCCCCCTGGACTTGCCGTGCTGCCCTCCCTCGGACCTGTGAGTATAATAAATCCTTCAATTTCATATGCCTCTCGGAGTGTAATTTCTGCAGTTACATTGAAGTGATTCTTAAAGACCCTGCAAGACAGACTAGCTCTCCCACGGACAGCACAGTGCGCAAGTATAAATGCTACACTATTTACAGGAATATGAAATAACTAATAAATGACATAGCTGATAACATAATTGTTAAAAATGTTTGGAGGAAAATATGAGTGTTAATTTAAAAGGTTATGCGCATGTTACGTTTCTTTCACAAATTCCAACCTGAGGACTCTACTCTTCAGGAGGACTTGAGAAAAATTTGGTTATAGGTATAATGTATTTACTATTGGTTACATTTGAAATAAAATAGTAGGAAATGTCATTTATATTCATTAGTAGGAAATTATTTTAATATGTGGTTATTCATCCACAAGATGAAATAATTTGTAGCCATTAAAAATGAATGAAATACTCTGGCATGCCATACATGGAAAGTTCTCCAACACATATTTTTAAGTGAATTAAAGCAAAATTCAAAGAAAATATATGTGAAGCCTCTGAATAAGGACTGTCTGAAATTGATATCCTCTTTTTTGAGGGTTATGTTACACTATCTCTATATCTATTACACAACAAAAGTTTCAGGACAGTTCTCATAGAGTTATTTCCGATTGTTCTCTAATGATACTTTATTTTCCTTCTATTCATTACAATTAATGTAAATATTTGGTGAAATTATTGTTTAGTAAATTCTATATTTTCATTTATACTGGTTTCCAACTTTGGACTTTTTGGGAGAATGGATCTGAATCACAGAAAACATTGTTCTTTGAAGTAGTAAATCTGTTAGTTCTCAGAGTTCTCACTTACAAATTACATTTTATTCTGAAATTTATCTATGAACATTTGTTAGATCAATAAAATAAACAGTGTTTCAAATATCTACACCATCATTTCTAGCAAAATGTACCATGAATTTACATGTAAATCAAATTTTTTGATGGTGGCATTTTTTTCCCACACATTGTTATGTAGTTTCAGCCCCCACCTACTTGTCATTCAAGAGACTTTTTTCCAAAATTCCCACAGTTTTCATTTCCACGGGCAATATGTTAAAGGTCCTTATTTTTCACATCCTCACCAATATTTGTTATTTCTGATTTCTGTGTGTGTGTGTGTGTTTTTTTTTTTAACTATTAATACTATTAAGTTGGTGCAAAAGTGATTGCAGTTTTTACCATTGAAAGTAATGGCAAAAAAAACCTCAATTACTTTTGCACCAACCTAAGAGTATGTATGAAATGGTATCCGTGTTTGAAATTTGCATTTCCTTGATGACTAAAGATGCTTTCACTGGTAATATAACTATCTTATTAGTAATTTATATATCTTGATTAATAAAATGTCTACTTTTATATTTGTCCATTCTAAACTTAGGTTGGTTATTTTCTCATGGGGTTGCAAGAGTTTGTTTTATATCCTAGATAAAAGTCCTTTGTCAGATATATATATATCTGTACTTCACAAACGTAGTCTCCTAGCCTTTTGCTTATAGTTTTATTTTCTTAACACTGTCTTTTGAGATGGGAAGGTTTTCAATTTTGATAAGGTCCAAATTATGTTTTGTTTAACGGATCACGTTCTCAGTACCAGATTTAAGAAATGATTACCTAACCCAAATCTGAAAGATGTCTTTCCACATTTTCTCCTAAAATGTTTAGTTTAAACTCTCACATTTAAATGTATCACCTATTTTGGGTTAGTTTCTGTGTGTTGTGTGAGATAAGGGTTTAAGTTCATCTTTCCGCATGCAGATAATCAAATGTCCCAACACAATTTACCGAAAATGACATTAAACATTAACGCTAACATATCCTAATTTTGTGACTGTGAGCAGGTTACTCAAGTTCCTTTGTTTCTGCATTTTTTTTTTTTTTTTTTTTTGATGGAGTCTTGTTCTGTCACCCAGGCTGGGGTGCAGTAGCAAGATCTCGACTCATTGCAACCTTCATCTCCCCGTTTCAAGCGATTCTCCTGTCTCAGCCTCCTGAGTAGCTGGGATTACAGGTGCCCACCACCACATATGGCTAATTTTTTTGTATTTTTAGTAGAGATGGGGTTTCAGTAGGTTGGGAAGGCTGGTCTCTAACTCCTAACCTCAAATGATCCTCTGCCTTGGCCTCCCACAGTGCTGGGATTACAAGTGTGAGTTACCAAACCCGGCCCTTTTTTCTTAATGAAAGGGTTGAAAAACCCCAAATATACTCTCGAAGCACATACATATGAAAGCACATATGAAGAATCTTACTGGGTACTGACTAAACACTGGTGATATTTTGCTGTTTTAACAGAGCCCTGATAAATATAATCCAGTTTTGTAATCAAAAATTAAATATTCTTCAGACTTGTATATATGTTGGTAGACAGAGAAAACATTTTCTCCTAGAATAAGAAGCCCACTAGTAACTATGATTAATCTGGGGAAGAAAAATTTGGAGTTAGGGCTGAGAAGAGCTTTTAATTTTATTTTATATTTTCATCTACATTTTGAATTTTTAATTAATTTTTTTATCCTCAGCACTTTTGTAGTTTGAGTTTTTTACCCATTTCTCTATTTCTTTATATGTTACTGTGTTTTTACAGTGTACCAATCAAATTTTAAAAACTATATTTAAATATGTACCTTGTTAAAAGGTGAATCAGTTATTTCTAGACTGTTATTAACTTAATGTATGATTTCTCATGAATTATGCTAATTTTGATTTTAAATGGCATAATGGTAATTTTAATATCAGCCTAAGTGTAAATCAGCTATTTGTTTATACTTTGTGATCTGCATATAAAACACAATACTCACACATTCAACAAGCCTTCTGGATTAGAAGATACATTTTCCAAGTACAAACATACAAATCTTGTAAATATGTATTGTTGGACGAAAAATATTATTATTATTATTATTATTATTATTATTATTATTATTTTGCGACAGAGTCTTGCTCTGTCGTCTGGGCTGGAGTGCAGTGGCACGATCTCGGCTCACTGCAAGCTCCGCCTCCCGGGTTCACGCCATTCCCCTGCCTCAGCCTCCCGAGTAGCTGGGACTACAGGCGCCCGCCACCTCGCCCGGCTCATTTTTGTATTTTTTAGTAGAGACAGGGTTTCACTGTGTTAGCCTGGATGGTCTCGATCTCCTGACCTCATGATCTGCCCTGCTTGACCTCCCAAAGTGCTGGGATTACAGGTGTGGGCCACCGTGCCCGGCCAAAAAACATTATTTTTTTTATGGTCAAAGCATCAATTGCTTCATAAGTTGAATATGCAACTGTCAAAGTAGTTATTTTTGTTCAAAATCTTGGCATTTCTGCTGTCATCGAGCCAACTGAGAAAAATTTAAACAAAAACCAAATAGTACCATTGAGAAAGCTAATGAAAATAACCGTATACTTCCACTTTTCTAGAATTGAAAACAGTTTAATGCATCAGCAAAATGCATCATATACATCATATACTAATCTTAGATAAAGATGAAGTGTTGATGTGGAACTTTAAAAAATATTCAACTTCTAGACATATGGAAAGAGACTTGTTAGCAATAAATAAAACATAAAACAGGTTGTGGGTTGAATATAAGAGATTTTTTTCGACATTCCCTGAAATACACCAGGGAGTTCTTTTTTTCATATTGTGCTTTAGAATTCTTAACAGATCTGTAAGGGCCTCTGAGTGAAGGTAAAATGGGCTCTGTAGGTCCTTGTGCCTCTATCAGTTAGAAAAGACCAAGGTTTTAGGTTGTAAACAGTCATGTGTTTTATAATATTCCACTTGAGATAAAATTATACTAGATAGAATAAAAACCTATAAAAAGACATCTATATGCAAACAATAAGTCTGAACCTTATATTCAAACTCTCAACGACAACAATAATGAATGAAAAAGAAAGTTTGGGTGGGAGATTTCATTAGGGTAAAGGATGCCCACAAAATTAGAATCTTAATATTTAGAATGCCAAATTGACCCCACTTTTAAATGTTGTCATTCCTCGAGTTTTACTGTTTAGCTCTGCATGCTCTTCATATTTCACCCAAAGGCCAGTCTCTTTCAGGAGTATTGTTGTAGCTATGCCTGGACCATTAATATCACATCAGCTTTATGGTCATGCTCCCATATGCATTTGATTGTGCCTATGACCACGTTTGTCCCTATAGATAAAGTATCTTTTTAAACATAACTCAATTTCTGCTTTCTTTGTGTATCCTTGTAATTGATATTGATTCACCAAGTGTTTGTTGTTGTTGTTGTTATTGTTGTTTTATGTCATGGTTATGTGTCCATTACTTTACTAATGAAAATATGAGTGAGAGAACCAGTATTTTTATTAGTTATCTGTCTTAAAGGGGAAGACAACTGGGTGACAAGTATGTATACAAATAATTACATCAAAAGAGTGGTAAAGCTTAACAACAACACATATGGAAAGCTGTAGGGCCATGAGTTGATTTAAAAAGGTTTTAACATTTAGAATCACACTGATGTGGGAGCAATTTGATCAGTAAGCACACTCAACTTATATGTGATATACATACAAGTATGTACTTTCTACTTTCAGGGCCAGTGGAAGAGTAGATAACTACTAGAAATCTGAGGGGCATAAGCAGCATTCTTTCACCTTACAAGAATTCTAAATCAGTTAAGAAATGAAGACAAAATAACTTATACATGTAGAACAAAAGTATCTCTTTAGTATTGTCAAACACTAGGGTAAAAGGTATAGCTTGATTAAGAGACAAAAACAGTTTGTAGATGCTTTAATCCTGGAACACCTTGGGACATCCCACTGCAGGAAACTTGGAGCTCTTATTCTATCACATCATCAGGCTGCAAATTTTCCAAACTTTTGTGGTTTGCTTCCCTTTTAAACATAAGTTCCAATTTCAAATCATCTCTCTTAAGTTCAATGTTCCA
Organism: Chlorocebus sabaeus; assembly: GCF_047675955.1. Lineage (NCBI taxonomy): Eukaryota > Metazoa > Chordata > Mammalia > Primates > Cercopithecidae > Chlorocebus > Chlorocebus sabaeus. The sequence continues at coordinate 78,104,394 of NC_132905.1, forward strand.
CAGATTTCTGGGGCAGGGGCAAAATAACAAGAGTCTCTTTGCTAAAGCACAGCAAAAGTAACCTTTACCAACAAGTCCGCCTTCTCCATCTGAGATCACCTCAGCCTGGATTTCATTGTCCATATTAATATCAGAATGTTGGTCAAAATCATTCAACACATCTCCAGGAAGTTCCAAATTTTCCCACATTCTCCCTATGTCCTCTGTGCCTTTCAAATGGTTTAATCTCTGCCTATTACCCAGTTCCAAAGTCACTTCCACATTTTTTGGTATCTTTATAGCAGTACCCCATTCTCTGCAGTACCAATTTACTATATTAATCTATTCTCATACTGCTATAAAGATACTATCTGAGACTGGGTAACTGTAAAGAAAAGGGGTTTAATCGACTCAGTTCCGCATGGCTGGGAGGCCTCAGGAAACTTACAATCATGGCAGAAAGGTAAACAGGCACATCTTACCTAGCAGGAGGTGCAAGAGTGTGTTTGAAGAGTGAAGGGGAAAAAAGCCCCTTATAAAACCATCAGATCTTGTGAGAACTCACGCACTATCATGAGAACAGTATGGGGGAAATTGCCCCAGGATCCAATCACCTCCCTCCCTCAACACATGGGGATTACCATTCAAGATGAGATTTCCGTGAGAACACAGAGAGCCAAACCGTATCATCCCTAGTCATAAGTCTCTTCATTTGGCCAGGCACAATGGCTCATGCCTATAATCCCAGCACGTTGGGAGAGCAAGGCGGGCAGATCACCTGAGTCCAGGAGTTCGAGACCATCTTGGCTGACATGGTGAAACACCATCTCTACTAAAAATACAAAAATTTGCTGAGCGTAGTGGCAGGCACTTGTAATCCCAGCTACTCAGGAGGCTGAGGCAGGAGAATTGCTTGAACCCAGGAGGCAGAGGTTAAAGTGAACCAAGATCACACCATTGCACTCCAGCCTGGGTGGCAGAGTGAGATTCCATCTCAAAAAAGAATCTTCATTCATTCTCTATCACCAAAATTAGCATCACTAAAAATTATTAAAGAATATGTTACTTTCCTCTCTCACTGTTACCTTGTCCTCTTACACCCAGCACTGTGCTAAAGTCATGAAAGCACCCTGCTTCCAGAATAGATGTATACATACAAACTCATATACATAGAGTTTGGTTACTTCCTCAGATTTTATATTTGATTAATAAGTTATATACCACCATTTTTGTTTCTTTATTTCCAATATATGACTATCTGTGTCTTTGTAGAATTAGGCAATGTTTAATGAATTACAAGTTTGGGATTTTGAATAAAAAGTATTTGTTTCAGTATGGCTTACTACATGCTCATAGATACACGTTTACTTTTGAAATATAATCTGAAATTTCCCTGTTTTTCCAAGCTCATACAACCTTATCCTTGCTAGGCAATGTTTGCTAGGTTGTTTCCATTGTCAGACACAATTCTAAAATGCTCAGCTTTACTTCAGTAATTATGACTTTATTAAGCCATACAGGAAGAGCAGTAAAAAGACCATAAAACATTAACAAAAACCCTGCATCCTTATATCATACAGAATAAGTCATCATGCAGAAACTAGAATAACCTTCAGGATATAGCACAATTCTTTTCCTAGGGTCTTAATGTGAATATACCTTGCTAGGAAAATAATTTAGCGATATCTCTCCTATTTGCACGTCCATTTATAGGCTCTCTGCAAGAAGAAAAATATGGCTTTTTTTGCCCGACCCTGCAGGCAGTCAGACCTTATTGTTGTCTTCCCTTGTTCCCTAAAATTGCTGTTATACTGTTCTTTTTCAGGGTGCACTGATTTCATATTATTCAAACACACATGTTTTACAATCAATTTGTACAGTTAATGCAATCATCACAGTGGACCTGAGGTGATGTACATCCTCAGCTTACAAAGATAACAGGATTAAGAGATTAGTAAAACAGGCATAACAAATTATAAGAGTATTATTAAGGAAGTGATAAATGTCCATGAAATCTTCACAATTTATGTTCCTCTTTCGCAGCTCCAGCTGGTCACTCTGTTCAGGGTCCCTGACTTCCCACAACAGACAGACCCCAGACTCTCATAAAAGTATTAAGATACCTCAAGGATACGGAAGGTGCTCAGCCATTGTTGGGTGTATGGACTAAAGAGGAAAGCACACCGAGAGCTAAAGTTTGTGAGCTCCAAGGATCAGGGAGTCTTTGCAGGAGTTTTATGTTCGTTCATTTTCATTTCTATCACATTTCCTGTTTTATTTTATTTCACTAAGTTTAATTTTAGGATTTTTCTTTGAGAATGCTAATACATGGAAATGATTTAAAAATGCAAACTATAAAATATTTACAATTGAAGTAATTTGACGGTTTATACAAAAAAAGCGCCCATCTGTTTGTATCATTCTCATAGCTCATGTTCTCACTTCCTTTAAGTCTATTTCAGTGTTGGAACACCTTAGATAAAACAGCACCCACCACCATTTCTCTGTCCTCCTTATATTGCATTATTCTTTTTTGTAAATGCATCTCTTATTTGCAATACCAGTATTGATTACATATTAGCATCTGTCTCTCTACAGTGGAAATTATGTTTACGGATATCAATATGTCAAGATTAATGAAGGGTCTGAAAATTTACTTTATGTATAAGCTTGTAAGTTAATGTGTCACAGTTTTGTAGATGCTGGCAAAAGACACAGATTCCTGCTTTAGAGACAAAGGCATTTTTTTCTCACAGCACAGTAGGTAGCACATATTTGCAACTATTCCCCTTTCCCTGAGGACCACGAGGCTGATGTGAAGTAGCACAGGATGATACTGAAAACACAATGAATTTATGTCACAGTTAAGCAACCTTAGCTTGGGAAGCCCATAGCCTTATAACTGTGTTGTTGGAAAACTGGCTCAATTTTTTCCCTGAACAGGAGTATCCTCTTCATTGTCCTGGTCAGGAAACAAATCTGCCCTCCTGAAAGACACAAGTAAAGAAAATTTTACTTACATATTTCAAAACTGTTTGATATACAAAATATTCTTAAAAAGACAATCTGGAATAAAGTTGTCAATGTCCCTTGCTCAGAAGACATGCAGTAGTGTGAGAGACCCATGGAAAATTTCCACACCCCTCCAAATTTTTTCCCTTATTTCCCTACTGTTTTGGCTTCTGGAAAGTTTTCTCATGAATACATCATTTCATCAGCTAATCTGACTGATGTGTAATCAGATAACTTTGTTAAATTTGACTCATGCGTCATTTAACTGAGGCCACCATCGACATACTGCAAATAGCAGAATGATGCAAAACTTCAATGATAACTTAGTCATGCCCAGACCTCACCAGCGCCAGTTGCCCAGCTTAACTAATCCAATAAAGTATCATAATCTACCTTAGAAAGTTGGGTATCTTTATTTTTAAGCTTCCATATTCCACTTGGAAAAATGCAAATATTACTTCTTCCCCTTGCAAAATGGTACAGTCATTTTTTGTTTTATTTTGATTTTAATTTAAATCTTCAATTACCAAATGACTAAGTATTTCTACTCTATGTGTACACTCAAGAGAAATAAAACTGTATGTCCACACACACTTGTAAATTAATACTCATAGAAACTTTATTCATGAGAGTCCCAAAAGGAATAAGCTAAAATGTCCAAACGATGAATGGGTAAACAAACTGTGGTGTATGCATGCAATGAAATACTACCCAGCAAATAAAAAATAAGCAAGATACTGATACAGCAACCTGGAAACATCTAAAAGTAAACTAATGATAAGAAAAAGAAACAAGTCTCAAAAATGACATACTGTATAATTCCATTTATAGGAAATTATTTAAGAGGCATACCTGTAGTGTCAGGAATCTGGTCATTGCCAGTGGTCAAGGATCAGAGGACAAATTGAAAGCAAAACATGAGAGAACATCTGGGTGAGACCGAAAGTTTTCTAAAGCTTTATAGTGGTAGTGGTTACATTTCTTATAGCTTTACCAAAACTCATCCAACTGGATAAATAACATGAATGGATTTTCTTGTATGTAAATTATACCACAATAAAGCTAAAGAAAATAACCTTAGATGAAGGCATATACATTGAATTATTTTGAAACGTAACTATGAAATTGATGATAGTAGTTGCCTTGAGGAGAGAAATGGATTAGACATTAGGGCTGGTTTCTTCTCTATGCAACTGATGAAGTAACTAGGGCTTAGTGGTGGCTTGAGTACCATTAGTTACACTCTCAACTCCATGATTATACACATGATAAGTAGAGAATCTAAGTAAAATAGTGTGCTTACTCAGTCTATAACTACTTCCATAAAATTCCTTAGACCTTTGTTTATTCATTCATGCTTGCAATACACACATTTATTAAGACCCTATTGTGCATTTAGTGGTCTTATACTTCTCATATCCATATTCCTTCATCTGCATCCTAAATTTGAATTAGATCTATCTAATAAATATGGCATTATCATATTTTTAACTTCAAATTTTCTTTAATTTTATTTGGTTTCAGTGAGATTTTCTACCAGTTCGCTTATGGTAAGCATACATTACTTTAATTCTATTAATTAATATATTTAGGAAATCTATGAAGCATTTGTTTGCTAAGTCTGATAATCTCAGTCTAACTGAAGTCATTTTATGCTGAATGCTTTTTTCAGAACAAGAATCACATTTTCTTATTGTTTTGCATAGTTACTAATTCTTTTATTGAAGACTGGACATTTTAAAAATACATTTTAGTGACTATACATTTTGGTTTGTTCTTTGAAGGTAATTGGATTTTAATTTTTCAATGCAGTTAAAATGTCCAGACTCAGATTTTCAAACTGGCATCCCCTGCTGAGTACAATTGATGGTCAATGTCTCCATAGACATATATCCTGCACTCGTGTGGTTTAAAGGCCAGAAAATGATTTCCAAAGGCTGTGCTTAGACTCTTCAAGCCAATTAGGCTTCTTGCCATTTGAGATGCATGAGGATTAAAGAATGCTCTCACAGGCACAGCAAGTTTTCAACTCTCCCAGGCTTTAAATTTTCACGTGGATTCTGGCTTCTCCATGTTTATATAGTTAAAGTAGTTTATCAGTCATCCCAGAATATGTCGAATGTTTATTATCTTAGTGCTTCTACAGTTCTCTCATTTAAAATATTTCCTAGTTAGTTTTAAGTTCCTCTTCCATATTCTCAGTCAAAAAGTTCATATACTTACCATTCTTATCTCAAAAAGTAGTTGTTTTTTAATGAATCACTTTGGAAGTCTTCAAATTTGTTGGAATTGTTATTTTTAAATGTTATTTTATTTTTTACAAATCATCGTTTTTATTTTATATGTTTTTTTTTCTGGACTGAAATGAATTAGTTCCCCAAGCTGTCATTACTGAAAGTAGTCTTAAATGTGTTTCTGTAAGTTACCTTTGTTAGAACAATTATTTGTACCTCAAATTATGTTCTTTTGCTTTCAGTTTCCCAAAATCCTTTTTTTAGAGATTACTAACATCATGCAACCAGAATAATTTGAAAATTTATTTAGCATACATAGCAAGAAAATTTTGTAAGAGTTTTATGTTTATATCACAGGATAACATGACAAGTATGGTCTCATTGTGCAATGTTTAGCAGAATCAGCCTTGTAGCTTTTATTTCCTCTGTGTAGATCATTTTTTCTTAAGAAGTAATAAGACTTTCTATATGTCATTTGCTTCAGATTAAATCATCTAATTTACTTCAGATAACATGTCCCCTTACATACTAATATATCATGTAAGATTATTGATTGGTTTCACTGACATCCAAGTTTTCAAAGGTATCCAGTATTAAATTATTTCATTTTAGATATTTATTGAACTATTATCTTAATAGGATATAGGAAGCTATTGCAATTTGTACTGTCAACTAAAAATCTTATTTAATTATTCAGGAAAAAATAATATGTGTTCCATTTTATTACTCATAGATTTATTGTTACTGAGAATAATTAATGGCCCACTGTGATGCTGGAACTAAAGCCAGGCTAAAGTTAACTAAAAGAGATAAAGAGTTTTAAAATGACACTGCAACAGCTATTTATTATCACATTTTTTGCAAATCAAAAATAATTTTACATAGTGTCATAATACCTCAAAACCTGATTAGGCTTTCTGAAAACATACATTACTCTTAATTCAAAGTTTGAATTAATTTTAAAAGCATAATTTTAAAAAATTTAATTAAACATATTTAAGAATACACTTTTAATAACTAAAGTGAAATATATTAAGTAAAATAAATGTTAATTGTATAGATATTAGTAAACTTTTGACACTAATGATATATTTTACAGATGTCTAATCATTTGTCCATTAATGATGACATTCTTTATGTAAATCTGGTTTATGCTAATGCCTTACTAATATAAAACTATCATACTCAGTTTATGTTATGTGGTACCATTTATAACATGGAGTAGATTTAGTTATCAACCCAGCAGGTATATTTTAAATCAACCTGTATGCCTAAATAAAAATTCCTCTACTAGGTAGCTACAGATATTGATTGATTTACAGAGAAGACTGATTTACAGAGAATCAACTTTCAGTACTCAATATTAATTCTATTTCATATTTTATTACTTAAAATTTGAACACTTCTTATTTCTGAAATGTCACTATTGTGACAACATTGTAGGTGAAAAACATAAATATTAAAATTTTCATTTATAAAATTTTACATGATCATACATAAGTTGTTCCACCCACATCTTTTAAACAGCCTTGTGTTAATAATTAATATTGTAATTCAAGAACTGGTTGTTTTATATGTTAATATACCTTAATTATTCATTGGAACCTTATCATCAAAAGCTTACTGATATTATAAACTGTTTTTAAGATACTTGTGCAATAACATTTCTTATTACTCAAAACTTTTATAGTGCTTAATAAAATCTATCACTTTTTTGATCCTCGTGTCTGGTAATTTTCTGCATCAGGAGACACTGATAAGCTGTCATGCGGGAGAGGGTCATAACACCAGACTCATATCTCATTTGAAAGGTTGATTCTGCTTCATGTCTATTCTTTTAATTTTTGCAGGGGAATATTTTCTTTCTTATCATTTTTTGCCTACATTTCTGTCTGTTTCTCAATGTGTCTTTCTCAGTGCATTTCAAGAATCTTGAGCCTAGACAGTGAGTGGTTATGTCAACTGTTTATTGGGTATCTCGTGTTTATTTGGATCTTTTTTGGGAGATACCTCACTCCACTCAAAAGTCTTTAACAATAGGTTTGGGAGGCAGAATATTTTCTTTTAACTATTGTTTCTAAACATAATAATTACTCTTTATTGCTCAAAGACCTCAGTTTCTACATAACCTTTAGGGTTGAGAAGCGGATTTCCTTTACAATCCTGAAAGTCCTTGAATTCCTCGATTCCCTTTATTTCTTTTCACTGTTGTTCAAAGGACAGTCAGTTCTTTCCTATGTTCATGTACTTATTACTGTACTTTGCCAAATAGAGCTATCTTTTTCTTTTCTATCTCCTTCCAGTAAGGCTATGTAAGTTGGTTACACTCACTTCCAAGTTACTGCAGGTCAAAATGTCCCCTAATATTTCACTGGCACTTACCTTGGTTCTTCCAAACTCTGAAACAGCATCATTGCTGCTATTCAGCAAACTATCAAGCCAATACCAAATATTTTTATCTTATGTTAGTTCACCACTCACTTTTGAGTGTCAAGTCAACTGGACTGTAGTACAGAACAAAGAAATGTTTTATTTCATACTACGCTATAGTAACAAAAAAGTTTTATTTCTCACTAATTCAACTGGTTCATTGGGGGTGGCTGGAACCGTGCGGAGTCCTCTCATTTGGAATTAAATATGGCGGACCTTGCTCAGTCTGGAACACAGCGATTCATCACGACAGTAAAGGCAGAAGGTGGTAATGTGTGCTGTTTCTTAATTCTCTCTAGAAGTATACTGTTACTTTTATTTACCTTTGCTTGGCCCAACCAAGATTAATAACAATGTCTACTTTGAGAGTAGATTGAGAAGAGCATTACTACCATTTTAACATTTTTTTTTAAAGGAGAGGTAAAGAAAAATATTTGTGAATGGCCCAACTTTATAAAATATAAGTTTTTAAAATAATAACACTATCTTTGCTGAAATTATATTTTCTTCTGCTAGCATCTCCTCCTTTAAAATCCTCTACAAATAAGTTAGTCCTCAAAGAGTAAGTCCTTAGGTTTCAGAGTATGACCTATCTGTGGGTAAGTAAATCAACCATATAGCTTACAATGTTGCTTAATTTTTAATTAATGTATATTAGAAGAAAATTGAATGGGATTGAAAACATCTGATATCACTGTATTTAGTACTGCTTTGTAAAACCTTGCTTTAATACATATGTGGGTGTGTTTGTGTGTATGTGTATATAAATGTATTATTTATATAATATATAAATGTATTATATACAATCTGTAATATATTATGTAACATATATTAATGTATTATATAACTATATTTAAATGTATTATATATAATATATATATGCCTTGAGACTGTAGCAGGTTGAAAGTTTACAATTTGAATAATTTTAGCCACCATTTGTGTGCTATGCTGATTTGCAAAGCATATTCACATTATCTTTTAATTCCTCCTCATTGAGACATTATAAAGTTTGCATAATTTCTCTATTTTTATATAAGTAGAAACTAAAGCTCATGAATATTGTGAGTCAAAGGCATAATTGGCACATGACAAGAGCATGAAGTAGGCTACTAACTTTCCTTAAAAAATCATTCTTCTTCCAGTACATAATAACGATTTCGCAGTATAGTTATGGACTGTTGCTATTTGAACATGCATTTTCTGAATTCCAAGATTCGCTTTTTTCACTTTATAATTTTTACATATCATAATTTCATAGGAATCTTAATTTTTATGTATTCAATAATGTGTGAGTGACATTTTCATGAAATGAGAATTCCTCATGCTGTCTGGAACCTCTGGGTCTTCAAAGAGTATAGGAATTTAGAAGCCAGCAGTAGAATCAGACACTACTTACTACAGCTGGGGCACATTTCACCAAGATTTTCCTTATATAATGTTTCTAGAACTGTCATATTCAATTATATAAATTATTTCAGTTTTAGAGATAAGAAAACTGGGAGTTTGAATAAGTAAGTGATTCTCAGAAGACTCAGAGTGAGCAAATGGTGGACACAGCACTCTAATGGATTTCTACTTAATAACATATTAGGCAGGACACAATATGTTTTGTGCTAAAAATAAAAATATGTAATTATTAACAACATATCATACCATATCTTGAAGTCCAATGAAAGCTTTGGCCAGGCATACAACATGTATAGGTAACAGTTAATTAATGTGAGATTATTCATGTCACATAAGAAACATAAATTTTAAAATTATGATTAATATTAATATTTAAGTATATCAAAGTTATTATATTTAAAAGTAGTTGTTCTTTGACATTGTTATTCAAACATATTTTATTATCCATTAACTTAGAATTCACAAAGTTAAATATTAGAATGCTCTTTAAAGGCAAGGAGTTCTTTTGTACTAAAAGTTTTCATAATCTCTTATTTAAATTTATATAAAATAATTTTAAGAAATAAGATTAGTATTTTACTTACTAAAGTTGTTTTGCAGCATCATCTAAAATATTTTAAAAGTGTTACATAGCTATGGTAAAAAATGAAATGTATTGTAAATTTAAACTATGAATGTAAAAATATCTTTGGCAAAATCATGACATATTTTAAGTGGAATGAATAAAAAAGAAGTCATTAATATACCTTCATTAATATCATTGAAATAGTTTAAGTATACATATGTATATGAGCAAAAAATGAAGCAATTTTCGGGTTTGGGAAATTATAGTTTCAGATTTTAAAAAATAATATTATATGGCTTTTCAATAAAATAAAAGTGAACTACATTCTATCTAACCCTATTAAATTTTTTTTCAGTTGCCTCATGTTAATCAGGTTCTTCTCAAACGGAGGGAAAAGAAGACTGTAGAGGTAACAAATTTGAAAAAAAAAAGTGAATGTATGTTAATAATATGGACTAAAATTATTGAAAATCTGTTAACTGCTTCCCAACACATCTATTAGGGCTATTAGGGAATATGAGTGCATTTCAAAATATTTTATCATAAATATCATCGTTAATAGCATAATGACAGAATGCATATATTCTAGCTTCTCATTGGCCACAGATCATTGATAACCAGAGTTCTCTCATCTCAATTCATTGTTACTTCCTTTTTGTTTGCTTGCTTGATTTTTTTCTAGAGCAACAACTCTGTGGCCTTAGAATTTCCTGACCAAATATCTCTTACTTGTGCCACAGAAGTTTCTATTTCCATGTTGACAAATAATAAAGTAATCAATTGTGAACTAAAATTAATGATTTACATTTGGAGCAATGAGAAACAAGCTTTTGTACATTTTTCAAACAAAAAATATTAAAATTATAAAACACATTATTTCTTCCAAATGATGTCAGTGGTTGGCCTGTGTACAGCACCCACCACCCTGATGTTGGCTGTAGTTGGGGAGGTGCGGTTGTAATTGCTTGCGCTCCATAGAGTCAGTGCGGGCCAGGAGCAGGCAGGAGCCCAGCTCTCCCAGGTAGAGTTGCAGCTGCCCAAGCCGAGGCTGTGAACCTGGCATCTCTGCAGTTTCAAGGGCCCAAGAAGGCCCCTCACTTCCCCAAAAGCCCTGGAGGTGTCTTCTTCCACTTGCCTGGCCTCTGCCTACTCCCAGCTTCCACTCCAATCTTGGAGCAAGATTGAGGTCGAGTCCAGATATTGTGGCAACCTGGCTGGGTGTGGAAACACTTGAGGCAGTGTTGACATTGCAGCCCCGTGCCACCTCAACTCCTCTAGTCTTTGGATGTCAATGAGCAATGGAGGGAGGCCAAAATGGGGGTAAGGGAAGCTTGGCAATGGCCTGCAGGCACCCCATGACACAAACAGCCTGGGTGCCATGAACTGTGGCAAGAGGCTAACAGGCTTCTGGGCAGAAGGTGGAGGATCCCCACTGGAGCTCTACCTTCAAGCCAGGGACAGCCTGAAGCCTGCGAGCCAGATGGCAGGCTCTGCACTCTGGAGCAGAAACTTGTGGTCCTTTTTGCAGATCAGCCCGTGGCCACCCATGGATCAATGGGCACTCACTTCCTCCACTCTGAGGCCCATAAAAGCCCGGAACTCAACCAGACTCAGAGAGTTGATGGGACTGCAAACTGTGGGGAGGAGCTACCCACTCCAGGGTCCCCTCTCTGCTGAGAGCTGAGCAGACCATGGAATGACTTGACTGCAGATAGCAGCTACCCACTCCATGGTCTCCTGTTTGCTGAGAGCTGACAGCAGCTACCTGCTCCATGGTCTCCTCTTTCCTGAGAGCCAAACATTTGTTGGGACAACCTGTCTGCAGAGAGGAGCTACTCACTGTGGGTCTCCTCCGAGCTATTCTGTAGCTCAATAAAACTCTTTGCCTTGCTCACCATCCACTTGTCCACATACCTTCTTCTTCCTGCATGCAGGACAAGAACTCAGGACCCACCAAATGCTGGGAGTAAAAGAGCTGTAACAAAAACAGGGCTAAAATACAACCCCTCTTTGCTCACCACAAGGTTGTGGGAGACAAGAAGGAGAGAAGAGACAAGATGGGAGAAAAGAAGGAGAGAAGAGAGGAGAGAGGAACTATAGCCCGTTGGGGAGCCTAGACCTGGGAGCTCCCCAAGCCAGGGCTATACCCTCTTTGAGACTTTGTGGTCCCTGGCTTCTCCAAGCTTCACCACATTCAACAGTGCCAGCCACGGAAGCTGCTTGTGGGACACCTGCTCCAGCTGCAACTTCACAATTAGCCAGTGCCCATGCCAGAGCCTGATGCTACCCACCCTGCCACACCCAGCATGCCTGGCTTTGTGTAGTGACCAGAACCCATGCTTGCTTACACAACCCTTGCCACTTTGCACTTGGCTTGCCTTTGGCAGGCATGGGATCCAGGCCAGTAGCACAAGCCGAGCACAAAGTGCCATGTTGAGTGAGCAGAACAAGTCCAACAGACGAGCAAAACTCAAGCAATGGTGCCACTGACCACAGAGGTTTCTGACTGGTGAAGCAATACCGAGATTCCTGTGACACAGACATGAATGTTTTGTTAAGATACCATTCTGGCCGGGCATGGTGTCTCACACCTGTAATCCCAACACTTTGGGAGGCTTAGGCGGGCGGATCATGAGGTCAGGAGATCGAGACCATCCTGGCTAACACGGTGAAACCCTGTCTCCACTAAAAATACGAAAAATTAGCCAGGCATGGCGGTGGGCGCCTGTAGTCCCAGCTACTTGGGAGGCTGAGGCAGGAGAATGGTGTGAACCCGGGAGGCAGAGCTTGCAGTGAGCCAAGATTGCGCCACTGCACTCCAGCCTGGGCGACAGAGCGAGACTCTGTCTCCAAAAAAAACAAACAACAACAACAACAAAAAAGAGACCATTCCAGAAAATTCCAGAATGCAGTTACTGGTAATTATGGCTATTCTAAAATGAAGTTAACAATAGAAGAAAAAATTAAGGACAGGCCAGCTTTTGTGTGTAAAGAGAATGTAAGCATTCTAACCTGAGGGATTCAAGCAAGAGGCTCTTAATTATGTTAATCAGAATATCAGGAATATTTAGAATAATAAAGATCGAGATAATACTTCACATAGGTTTACAACATTATGTGATTTAGTAGTGAGATATTTTATGTTGAATTTGTCACCTTAATCAGGCATAGTGGTAAACTCACAACTACATATGCATCATATTTATTCTACTTGTTAACTCATGAGCAAATGCTGCTCATGACCAGATGCTGTCTTTCAAAAGGTGATTGCTGCATTGGAGTAACTGACATATTATGCAACCACCAAACATTACACAGCAGTATAATTTTTAAGTAAACTTACCATAGGAAGAGTCTACACTTGCTTTTAAAAAAATGTACACTAAATTGCTCTAGTGCCTTTTGAATTCTTCTTATCAATAAACATTATTAATGACAGTATGTGCTAAAATAATATTTTAAGTCACTAACTGTACAAAATATGTCACATAAAATTGGCAAATGAGTCTTTTCTGTAGGTAAAGATTAAGGTTGCTATTCTGATTAAGTGAAAAAGCATAATTATGTCTTTAATTAAATTCACCATGGTGTGACTCTTCTGATTGCATGACAGTTAGCCCAAGTGAGCCTCATTTAAAATAATGATCTAGTGTAAAACTGGAATTCTAGTCATCTGTTTGAAGAATGAGGAAAGAAACATTTCTGATGGTTATAATTCCACATATTCACAACACAGTGACATTTAGTAACCTAAAAATGAGACAATCCATTTTACAGTCTGAGTATAAATAAAAATTCCAGTATTGATTATCTTTCTATTCATTCAAAACTAAGTTGAATGTAAATAAATGTATCTAGAGCTTATGTTTTACCCTAATTAATTCAAATGATCTAGAAAGTAAGCCAGGTAAAAGATCTGTCAATATGCTCTAGTTCTGACTTTATTTATATCAAGTTTTTAAATACCACACTAATGTTAGGTCACTTTTGTAATAAAACAAGCAATACTCTTAAACCCTTTTCCAAATATAGAATAAATCCTCTGCAGGCTTCTCTGGGGTTAATATAAAAAGAATGAGTTTGAGCAATTTAATTAATTATGAGAGGTCATGTGTTCATAGGCAAAGTAATTTAGCATCTGATGTATTCATTAAATTTACCAAGCAAAAATTTAATTTTTTTATAATGATTACTAGAATTTATTTTTAAATACAAAATGGAAGCAATCAATAAAATTGCATTTAGAGGGCATCTATTACAGGGAGACTACCTAGAATCGTGGTGTAATTTTTTGTTGCATCCCGGAGTTTTGTAATTAACTTGTTTGCCAGTTTTCGATCAAATGTTTCCTAAAGGTAAAGAGCTATAACAATTTATTACACAACTGCTTTAAGAGTGCTAAAAATGTCTAGCAAGTTTAAAAAATGGGGTAACAGCAACGGAAATCTTAAAAATCAGAATTTGCTTGAAATGTGTTCTATGGAAAACAAAAGTGAATGTTTGAGGAGAGTAAATCACGCATGTTATTTTTACTGAGTGAAAATAGATCGAGAAAGTTTCTTATGGACAACTGCCGAACTATTGTCTTATGTAAGTCTCCTGGATAAAATAGTTCTGTCTGATTCAACATGCTTTTTCTTAATATCTGAATTTAGACATATTAGATATATTTGTCTCAGTTTAGCTCATTTGAAATTGGAATCATAATGTAGAAAAAATGGTTTCAGAAATGTAATAGATTGTAAGAGAATAAGAGTAATTCTAATATTTAGGTCAAAACTTATGAACTGTAACAATACTGGGGTAGGCAGGGATTTAGTGGACTCCAATTTACAAGTCAGCAGACACACTGTGATTAGAAGCGTAGTGTTCAGAAACAATAGAGCTCTACTCCTCAGATCACACCTTACTTAGTCTATTTATTTTTAAGATCAATTTTCAGTGAGGGATACTGACAAATTGAAGGATAACCAAAAGGATTACACATTCGAAAATTAATGTGTTGTATAGTGGAGTTTATTATCCTTCAGTGTGGGAAATTGCAAACCATAATAAGTTAAATGTTTTTTTTTTATGTAAAAGATTGTCTCATGAGGAGGAATACATCCCACAGCATACAGTTCAAAGATCAAAACCAGGACTAAAAGAAAGATGTCACAGAAGTTTCTTGATCATATCAGCACTTTTGCAATGATGAAAGCTATTATCATACTGTGATAAAATGAGTTCCCATAATGGTGAATGCTAAATTAAAGGACTGATGACCCTATGACCTTTCAAGCAGCAGCAATTACTTCTAATTTTGGCATAGGATTGTGCTGAATGATCTCTATTATCTATTCATAATTTAAGACTGTAATTAATTTCATCTACTATGCTACATTATTCTGGTTGGTGGAAGCATATTTGCATACAGCTTCCTGTTGATGTCTCACTAGGATGTTTGTAGAATATATTATGATATATCCTATACAGAATATATCATGTAATAAAATGCATAGATTAGTGTACAGCTCAATTATTTTTAGTGTACAGCTCAGTGACAAATATATTTGTTTCTATACTCACCATTTCAACAAAGATACAGACCATTATCATCACCTTAGGAAGATCCTATTTTTCCTTTTAGGAAATCTCTTTCATGTCTTATTCAAAGTGAACATTGATCTGACTTTCACTATCATAATTGTGCCTGTTCTGGAACTTCTTATAAGTAAAATTGTACAATATTTCCTGTCTGACTTCTTTCATTCAACATAAGCTGAGATTCTTCCATATTGTTGCATTATTAGCAATGAATATTAGCAACATTTATTTTTGTTGTTGTTGAGTAATATTCCATTGCATGACTATACTATTACTTGGGTTGTTTACAGTATTAGATTTTTTAAAAATCAGAGCTCCATGAACATTAGTATAAATTTTTTCTGTGCTTATATACTCTCATTTATCTTTGGTAAATAACTATAAGTTACATTTCTTGGTGAAAGAATGAATGTGTGGCCAGGGGCGGTGGCTCAAGCCTGTAATCCCAGCACTTTGGGAGGCCGAGATGGGTGGATCACAAGGTCAGGAGATCGAGACCATCCTGGCTAACACGGTGAAACCCCGTCTCTACTAACCATATAAAATTAACCAGGCATGGTGGCGGGCGCCTATAGTCCCAGCTACTCAGGAGGCTGAGGCAGGAGAATGGTGTGAACCTGGGAGGCGGAGCTTGCAGCTTGCAGTGAGTGGGAGATCGTGCCACTGCACTCCAGCCTGGGCTAGTGAGCGAGACTGTCTCAAAAAAAAAAAAAAAAAAAAAAAGAAAGAATGAGTGAAAGTGTGTTTAGCTTGATAAGAAACTGTCATACAGACTGTAAAATGGATATACCATTATATAGTCTTTTCAGTATAATGGATTCCAGTTGCTTGATGTCCTCAGCAACATTTGGTATTGTTGTTCTTTCAAATTTAAGCCATGCTAGTGCACTGAATAATAGTGGTATCTTGTTGTTCTTAATTTACATTCCCTTCATGACTAATGATATTGGGTACTGTTTTATCCGCTGGTTTTCCATTTACGTAACTTTTGTTGTGAATAGTCTGTTCCAGTCTTTTTGTCTATTATTTAATTTTAATATCTTCTCATTATTAAGTTGTAGGAGTGGATTTTTGTATTCTATTTAAAGTTTTTTAGTTATGAATATGTTTCCATATGTTTTGGTTAATTTACGTATTAGTGCCATTTCTTTGTCTACAAAAAAAATTGTAATGAATATATATTTTTAACTTTGATATAACCCATTTGTCCTATTACTATTTCCTGTGTAATGCTTCATGTTCTGGCCAAGAAACATTACCTCCCCTAGGTTTACAAATATTTTTGTACTTTTAAAATATTTTTTCTATGATTGATTTGCAAGTTAATTTTTGTACAAAGTGAGGTTGTGATCAAGGTCTTTTGGTATTATTGTTATTTTATTTTTTTAAAATACAGATAATAGGTTATCCTACCACTAACCAACAAGTTAAAGGGTAATTTTATTCTGTAACTTATTTGATTAATGCTTTCTTTTCAGGAGAAAGTAAAATATTATTCGTATTCCTGTGCAGTTGATTCCAATACATGTTTATTTTTACCCCTAAAAATATTAAAATTATATTTCTTATCACCACAACCTGAGAAGGGTTTAGATTTTTATTTAAAATATTGTCTTTCATTATGTTTATGATATAATGTTGATTTCTTCCTGTCATTTGACAACTGGGGGTTAACTAATACATAGCTAGTTAAAATACTGGGACAGCAAAATGGTGAAGTCATTAGGAATTACCTTGGGCCATAGATACGAGAGCTCTTACACACACACACACACAAATGCACAAACACAAACAAATACAAATTATTCTCTGCAAGTTCAAAATCCAAAAAAGTTCACAAGACTAATTGGATTTTTGGTTTCTAGAGAAATTTCATACTATATTGAGGAACATACTAACCTATTATTCAAACTATTTTTTTGTTTGTTTTGTTTTCACCAATTTATTTTTCTGAATATTAATTTTCATGGGACTCTGAGCAAAAACCATCTCTCGGAGCTTCAAAGAGTCATAACCCAGTAAATTCCTCTGAGAATGCAAAACAGGCTCAACGGTATTTGAAATGTCAGCCACTATACTCACATTACTAGGAATTTTGGATTAAGTTCTTAACTGCCACCCATGACTGTTAAGATTTTGCTAGAAAGTGACTTGAGCCTGCTTCTAAATACACTTCTTTGAAAGGCAACTGTTCTTCTGGGCTTTATTTAAAACTGCTTTTATTATTATTGTTTTAAAAATTCATTATAAGAACGCATAAATTATTATTTGATATCATATACTGATCATGAAACGGAATGTGTCAGAACAACATTCCAGTGGGGAGGGAAATGTGCAAACATGTTTCCACATCATATGCTCAAGCACCTGTGTGAGAGGACCCCTGGAGGCATATATTGCCTACATGAAGACTTTCTTCCATGTCTTTGAGTCTTGTTATGTTGGTTCTTCCTGAGGAGTTGCCCTGACTTCACTGCCAAATGAGTTCCTATATATGGTTAGTTACTGGAGTTTGCTAAACATGCAGCAGGGTAGCTGGGCGTGGTGGTTCATGCCTGTAATCCCAGCACTGTGGGAGGCTGAGGTGGGCAGATCACCTGAGGTCAGAAGTTTGAGACAAGCCTGGCCAACATGGTGAAACCCTGTCTCTACCATAAAATACAAAACATTAGCTGGGCGTCATGGCACCCACCTGTAATCCCAGCTACTGGGAGGGTGAGGCAGGAGAATCGCTTGAACCCAGGAGGCGAAGGTTGCAGTGAGCCAAGGTCGCGCCACTGCACTCCAACCTGGGTGACAGAGTGAGACTCCATCTCAAAAAAATAAAAAATAAAAACAAAGAAACAACAGCAGTGTTTACTGTTCAAGGGTGGAGAGCTGGCCTTCAATCTGGAAGCAGCTGTATTACAACTGGTGGATAATTGCACTTACTTCATAAAGGGTAAAGATAAATCCACTCATTGGGAAGAAAATGGTTTTGCCCATGCTATCAGAGAAACTAGGGAGTGATATTAATAATAGTGTATGGGTTTATATCAGTTTTGGACAGTAGCCAATAAAGTGGCTATGTGGTCAAAAAAAAAGGCCTTAGATAACTGGAAACTAAAAGGAATCACAGTGTCGAGTACTTATCATGAAAAATTATCATGCAGTTAGAGAAGAAAAAAATGTACTTCTTACTTCAGCAGGCTAACAGAATAAACAAACTGATGACCTTATTCTTTCATTGGAAGTGGCCTCTTAGGTAGACATAATGAGAGGTAATGAAGTCATTTGAGCAATGCAACAATTAGCAGAATGAAAGGAGAATACTCCACTTCCCTTTTCAAAAATTGAACTTTGAATAACCCTTGGCCTTTTGTCAACAGAAATATAAGCCTAAAAACAGTTATGTTTCATATTATCAAGAGGATCAGGCTGGCCCATAAGTGACAAATCTATTACATTTACCCACCTTCCAGGATTCTAACTGAATAATTAGGGGATACTGACTTAAATTATATTGATTCCGGATTTGGACTTGCATGTCTGATATCTGGTACCTGAACAAGATGCCATAAAGATATTGAGGGTCTTTGGCTAAAAACATTATTTCAATTTGGATTTGCTGCTTTGTCAAATGATGAAGAGATCATTTTTCTGCAGTTGCACCATAAACTTGCTTAAGATTAAGAAACATGTACAATGAAGTTATCATTTTCCTTACAAGTCACAAGATAGTGGACTGATTTTTAAAAATAATGGACAATTGAAACACCTGTTTGAAAAACTGAGGTTTCAGAAAAGACTGAAGAGATGAGTCACACGATTGAACAAATGTATGTAGAAGTGAAGAGGTCATCATCAAATCAATGGTTGAGATAACGTAAGGAATAAAGGAAAGAGACAACGGGACATGACATAGGAATTTACATACATTTTCACTTCTATGGTTTTTCTCTGCCTAAAATTGCAGTGGCAGGAAATGGATTAAATTTATGAGATCCTAAGAAAAGCTTGGTCACTAAAGATGACATCATGATCATACCTTTAAATGTTGCTGTGAAAAAGAGACTTAAATATAATTGACATAAAAATAGGATTCCTAGAAAAAGGACAAGTGAGTCTAAAAAAGAGTTATATTGAGGAAATAAACGTTGATTGTATTGGCTAATTAGAAGGGATGATATTTACAAAGTGTCAAGAACTTTGAACAGATAATACAGATTAAAAATTACAACAAACTGAGATTTACACAAACTCAGCAAACAGTTGGACAGCATGTCAGAGGAGATCGAATTGGGGAAAGATCATGAACACTGATTCAAGATGAAAAATTAAACATATTCCTGCAGATATTCAAACAGACAGTTGAAGCCTCTTATCAGTAAAAGAACAATAATTCGATGTACAGGACAATTGTTATATCACCACCTATGAGAATTTAAAGAGGCAGAATATAATTGACATTTGGTTCCTCTGCCAGCACCCAATGCCCAAATTAAAAATTGGCTGTGGGATCTCCCCCAAAACAACATCTATCTGTTAATATCTTATACTGATATTACTTTACATTGCATATGGAACTTTGCGGATGTGATTAGTTGAGGATCTTTAGATGGAGAGGTTACCCTGCATTATCTGAATGGGCCCAATGTGATCATAAGGTCCACACAGGATGGAGTCAGAGGATGAGAGTCAGAGAAAGAGATGTAATGAGAAGTAGTAGAGGTTGGAGGGATGTGGAGACACATGCTCAGACATGCTGGTGGCCTCTAGAACCTGGAAAAGTCAAGGAAAAGGTTCTTCCCTACCTTTCCCAGAAGGAATGCAAACTTTCCAATCCATTCTGTACAGAATATACCCAGAATGCATGGTTGCATGTGGTGACTGTTTTGACCTATTTCTGCTATTGAATATGGCCATGCATCCAGAGGGGTATAAAATATAAAAAATAAAAAACAGCCCCTTGAGTATGAATGAGTTGTGCCGGACCCGGTGGCTCACGCCTGTAGTCCCAGCACTTTGGGAGGTTAAGGCGGGTGGATCCCCTGAGGTTGAGAGTTCAAGACCACCCTGACCAACATGGAGAAACCCCATCTCTACTAAAAATACAAAAATTAGCCGGGCGTGGTGGTGCATGCCTGTAATCCCAGCTACTCGGGAGGCTAAGGCAGGAGAATAGCTTGAACCTGAGAGGCGGTGGTTGTAGTGAGCCCAGATCATGCCATTGCACTCCAGCCTGGGCAACAAGAGCCAAACTCTGCCTCAAAAAAAAAAAAAAAAAAAAAAAAAAAAAGAGTATGAATAAGTCTTCCCCAAGCCAAGATATTACACATTTTTGGCAGTTCATGATCGGGAGACAAATTACATCCTATGTGATTGACAGTTAACCCTGGAAGATATGCCTCAATGTCTCAATCGTCTTGGGTGTTTGTCTGTATTTTCTTTCTACTGCTGTATTTTGTACTTTGACCATCATAAAAATATACAGTAATATACCTTGTTAACATCTTGACTAATTGCTGTAACTAAAACCCTGTGTTGTCTCGAAATGCAGGCACTTTGCAGTACCTGAATCTTGAGTGGGGGTCTGCTTATTCATGTGATTCGAGTTTAATTTTTGTTGGTGCTTTTTAATCACAAACAAGCTACTGTTGTCCTGCAGATCCCGAAGAACTCAGATTTGCTAAAATCTGTATTTTCAGCTTATTTGTATAGTTTTTTTAATTTGTAGAAAATACTGATTTATTCTAAGTTTTCTATATTGCTTTAAATGTATATGTTATGCTTATAAATTTAAAATACCCACATGGAACATATACAAATTGAAAGTACATTTAGTTAATAATATGGAACATATACAAATTGAAAGTACATTTAGTTAATAATATGGAACATATACAAATTGAAAGTACATTTAGTTAATAATATGGAACATATACAAATTGAAAGTACATTTAGTTAATAATATGATTAATTTTTTAAACTTTTTTCGCCTTGCAATTATGTGCCATCTTTTTAACATCTGAGAAACTATAGGGATAAACGTGTGTTACTACATTTTTAAAGAAGTAGAATAAATACTATATATTCTAAAAATTATTTATCCATGGTTTTATATGTAAGATACTTTACTGTATATGAATAACCTGTGAAGTAAGAACCTTTCTGGGAAAAAATGAAAATTTAACAAATAACCAATTAATATCAATGGTTCTTGAGAACTTATGCCATGCTTAATGCTAAGTACTAGATACATAAAGAAGCCCAAACCAAAATTCCACCAAGCGTACACGTTTGAGGGTTAAATGCACAAAACCAAGTTCAATAAAATCTGAAGAATTCTAAGATTATGATAACTATAGATTGCCATGAAAGTGCTGGTTTCATGGTTATATTTAACACATTTAATCAAAACGGGTGGAGTGGGGTAGTGGTCAAAAAATATATTCTGGAAAAAAATTGATAACCAACTAAGATGCCAAGAATAGGTGTTAACCAGAAATCTCTGGGCCTAGGGAAACTGCACTGGGTAAGTGAGAGTGAATGAACATCACATAGCAATAAGGAAAACAGGCGAAAATGTCTTTTTTGAAGAAGAAAAATATTTCTTATCAGCAAATAGCAGAGTAATTGGGGAGGTAGAGTGATATCGTTTGATTCTAGGTCCCCATTCGAGTTTTATCTGGAATTGTATTTCCCACATGTCGAGGGAGAGACCTGTAATCCCCAAGTGTCAAGGGAGGGAGGTGATTGGATCATGGGGATGGTTTTCTCCATGCTGTTCTCATGATAGTGAGTGAGTTATCATGAGATCTAATGAATTTATAACTGTTTGAAGTTTCTCCTTCAGTCTTCTCTTTCCCGCCCACTTGTGAAGAAGTTGCCTGCTTCCCCTTCCATCATAATTGTAAGTTTCCTGAGGTCTCCCCAGCCATGCTGAACTGTGAGTCAATTAAACCTCTTTCCTTAATAAATTACCCACTCTTGTTCCATGGATGTGAGATATGGAGTCAAAGGAGATCATTTTGGAGCTTTAAGATTTAATGACTGTTCCACTGGATTTTGGACTTACCTGGGGATCTGTAGTCCCTTTGTTTTGGCCAATTTCTCCCAAATGGGAGCATTTGTGCAATGTCTAAATCTCCATGGTATAAAAGTAACTAACTTGGTTTTGATTTTACGGACTCACAGGTGGAAGGCACTTGCCTTGTCTCAGGTGAGACTTCAGACTGCAGACTTTTGAGTTAATGCTGGAATGAGTTAAGACTTTGGGGGACTGTTGGGAAAGGATGATTGGTTTTGAAATGTGAAAAGACATGGGATTGTGAAGGGCAAGGGGCAGAATGATATGGTTTGGCTCTATTTTCCCACCCAAATCTCATCTTGAATTTAATCCCCATGTGTCAAGGGAGGGACCTGTAATCCCCAGGTGTTGTGGGAGGGAGGTAATGGATTATGGGGGCAGCTTCCCCGATAATGAGTTCTCAAGAGATCTGATGGGTTTTTATGCGTTTGAAGGTTCCTCCTTTGCTCTTCTTTCTCCTGCCAACTTGTGAAGAAAGTGTCTGCTTCCTGTTCCACCATAATTGTAAGTTTCTTGAGGCTTCCTCAGCCATGCTGAACTGTGACTTATTTAAACCTCTTTCTTTTATAAATTACCCAGTCCCAGGTATTTAAAGCAGCATGAACATGGACTAATACATGGAGGATTGTAGAAATGATATCAGATCACATCTCAGAGGTGCAAGAACACAAGTTTACATAGTTAGCAGTGGGGAAGAGACCCATAAGGTAGAATTCCAATGGCCTCTCATGCCCATGAAGTGCCAAAATGGAGAAATCATTCAACGTAACGATTTCCTGTTTCCTGATAATATGCTCCACCTATTGATCAATATTGGCTTCACAATGTCATTTTAGGTTTTACACTTGCTTTCCATTTGAAATCTTTTGTAATCATAATCTCCAGGTGATATCCCATTTATTTCTTTAAAATGAAGTGTTATATGGAAATAAAATGTGTAAACCTTTTCATCTTCCTTTTTATTGGTGGATATTTTAAATAATAAAATAAAACATGCAGCAGATATGTGTACCACTTATTCTGCCTGAATTGGATCCAGTGCTGAAATATTTTTATGAATTGTTTTGCAGTCTTCAGTATTAATGAGGTTCTTAAATAGTACATTTGAGAAAATAAAAGTATGTGTACACACACAAACACAAACACACATATGACTACTTTTGCATTCCTGGAGTTTCCTGTAGAATTTCAGATAATTGCAAAATGATCACTGATATTTTAGAAGTAAAATATTTGCTTCATGTACAGAATTGAATAAAAAATTATTGAAAACAAAACCTGTGCATTGTTTCCTATCTTTCTGAAAATCCATCAGTTTTCTTCATTCTGGGATTCAAGCCAGAAGGATGGTGATATTCAAATAATGTTGTTTCCCTATTGTGATATTTATTATTCAATTAATTTTTGATGCTTCCATCTCCTAGATGCAAGAGTAATAAGAATTCCCCTAATTACTTTGCATTGCACATAAAGCTGTTTTGAGTGTTCTGGGAAAGCAAATTCTAATTAAGAAACTTAGAAAAAAACTGGGAAGTAATTTTACCTTGTGATTTTCAGTGACTGTCGAAATTAAGGGTCAATATAGCAACAGTCAAGATTATGAACAAAACAAAGCTCAAGTCTGTATCAAATCCTTTTTATTTTTTATAGTTTACAGAATTTTTAATGTACTTTTTACATTTATTATCTAGATTAAATCTGTGATAATGAGGTATGAGATTCAGAATTATTTACAATGAACTTAAATTTAATAAATATTCTGAAATGGTTATAACCTTACATTACCTGGATTTTTTTTCCTGTTTTTGATATTTTTATGACTGTGCTGAATGTTTGCACAGTGGTTATTTTATAGCTGATGAGAACTCTCCATTTTAGTCTGACATTGTTATAAACATGAACAAATATGGTCACAAATACATTACTCAAAAGTCTTTATAGCAGAGATACTTCTTCATTTCATCATATAAGCCATTTTAGAGGCTGGTATCACTATGAATTAAGTATACAATCAAGTATTTAGTCCAGTTGTGCACATATATCTGTAATCTTTCAGTCCGATAAAATGGCTATGTGGGAAAAAAGAAAGATAGCTAGAAATCAGATCTAGATTCTAGTCAAGAAAGTGGGAAAGTCCAGGTAAGCACACAGGCTGTAAAGTCAAACTACTTGGTTCTAATCTCAGCTCTGCAATTTGCCAGCCCTGTGACACTTTGCTTCTCTGCTCTTCTTTTTCATCTGTATAATAGGCTTAATGATATCTCCTTTTCCATAGCATTGTTTTAAATGTCAATTATTTAATCAATAAAGTCACATAGAATAGTCTCCAAAATAGTATGTGCTCAATTAATTCTTGTTTTTACTATTGTCACTGGTTATAGAAAATTGGCACATAACTTTACTTCTTGTAACTTTAACTAAAAAATGAGATGGTAAAATAAGCAAGTACAAATATAAATAGACAAATTTTATTTCCAGACAATAGTTTATTATTATCTCAAAATTCTGTGGTATCAACCTTCTGCCTTAATAATGTTTCCTTTTATTTGCTCTCCTTCACAATGTCCTATTTAATTGCCTTGTCCAAACCATAGTTTCTACTACCTTTTTACTCTCTAACCACCAAATGCTCTCACTTTCCATTTTACTGAACTTAAATTCTGTAGCCTATCATCATAATCTTCACCTTTCACATACCCACAAATCCCATTAATATCCTCATTTTATGCAAGTAGGAAAAGCACAGGTTAAATCCAATTATTTACTTGTTCACATCTTCTCATCATGCGGGCATGAGATACTGAGGACCGGGGAAAACAGTCATTATGAATGAATCATTTTGATTTCATTACCAATGACCTCCAGCAGGCTCTATACCTCCATGGAATCCTATAATCTTTCCCTGGATTAATCACTCTTCAATAATCTTAAATAAATATTTAAATATGCTATTTTCTCAAACTTCCAATGTATAATACTGCCTCCAGACATACGTAGAAGTAAATAATTAAATGAGGCGTGGCGCAGTGGCTCACGCTTGTAATCCCAGTACTTTGGGAGGCCAAGGTTGGTGGATCACAAGGTCAGGAGGTCGAGACCATCCAGGCTAACACGGTGAAACCCTGTCTCTACTAAAAATACGAAAAAATCAGCCGGGCTCGGTGGCGGCGCCTGTAGTCCCAGCTACTCGGGAGCCTGAGGCAGGAGAAGGGTGGGAACCCGGGAGGCGGAGCTTGCAGTGAGCCAAGATCGCGCCACTGCACTCCAGCCTGGGCGACAGAGCCAGACTCCGTCACAAAAAAAAAAAAAAAAAAAAAAAAAAAAAATACTACTAATAATAGTATTTTTCATCCAACAATACATATTTACAAGATTTGTATGTTTGTACTTGGAAAATGTATCTTCTAATCCAGAAGGCTTGTGGAATGTGTGAGTATTGTGTTTTACATGCAGATCACAAGGCATAAAAGAATAGCTGATTTATACTTAAGCTGATATTAATATTACCATTATGCCATTTAAAATCAAAATTAGCAAATCCACTGCACTCCAACCTGGGCGACAGAGTGAGAGTCTGTCTCAAAAAACAAACAAACAAAAAAAGGATTAAAAGATTTCAACATCATAGATAGGGATTAAAAGACATTTTTTAGACTGGGTTTCCAAATAAGGGCTCCAAAACAACAGACATATTAGTAGAAGCACATAATTCAACCATCTTTGAGACTATGTTAGAATCAACAGTCCTCTTTTGCAACTCTGGCTGCACCAACACCATTATTACTTGAAACCAAAGATTTTGATAAATGGCATCTGTACATCATAGAATATCTGAAGTTGTCATTGTTTTCTGCACCTGCAGAAGCAATCCTTGAGTGTCAGGAAAATGGCTGCTGTTTTACTTCACCTTTCCAAGTTTGTTTCAAGTTTATTTAATGATCAGAATCTCATATGAAGTCCACACACACACACACACACACACACACACAAACACACACCTCGACTTTCCGTCCCCCTTACTTCTGTGTCCGTGAAACTTATCACATCAAATGATGTGCTGTATGCTTTGTTTACCTTTGAATCCTAGTGCCTCAGAAGATGCAGCCTGAGACACCTCATCTTCTGTCTTCACTGTGCAATTTGTCTTGACTTACGGTTTCCTTCTTGACCCTGGTGTGGGAACTTGCTCTTGTTAAGGCATAGGCCTATGTGGACAGGAAGTGTGGGATAGTTAATTCTTCATAGTGTGAACTTTTACCAACTGGAAGCCAACTAGTTTTATTTTCCTGCAATCATACTTTCTGAATTTCACCAACTCTGCATTGTACAGGTCGAGTATTGTCAATATTTTTTCATCTTTCTCCACAAACATCTATAAATACATATAATTTTATTTTGTTCTTCAGTTTAATAGCATGTACTCACAGTTAAATGTTGTGCTTAGATTCATCAAAATTCAAAGTTGAAAGAATCTTTGTGGGCAGTAGAATTTATTCCTCCTTCTTTCTAACTTTGAATAAGTCTCAAGAGATTACACAATAAACACGTTGCTCCTTTGATGGTGTCAGCAGTCTCAGAAATTCATTGTCTCGGTCCATTTTGTGCTTCTATAACAAAATACTTGAAACTGGGTAGCTAATAATAATCAGAAAATTATTTCTCACAGTTTTGAAGGCTGAGAAGTTCAAGATCCAGGCTCTAGCAGGTTCGGTTGTCTAGAAAATGGTTGCTCTCTGCTTCCAAGATGGTTCCTTGTTGCTAAATGCTCTGCAGGGAGAAATGCTGTGACCTTGCATGGCAGGAGGCAAGTGCACAGCTAGAACCAAATGGTGTGTGAAGCCTCTTGTATAAGGACCTTAGTCCAACTAATGAGGGAAGAAGCCCTCAAGACCTAATCACCTCTTTAAAGCACCACCTCTTAATATCATTGTATTGGACCAGGCATGGTGGCTTATGTCTATAATCTCAGCACGTTGGGAAGCCAAGACAGGCAGATTACTTGAGGTCATGAGTTCAAGACCAGCTTGTCCAATATGGTGAAACCCCATCTCTACCAAAAACTACAAAAATTAGCTGGGTTTTGTGGCATGTGCCTGTAGTCTCAGCTACTCGGGAGGCTGAGGCAGGAGAATTGCTTGAACCTGGGAGGTGGAAGTTGCGGTGAGCCGAGATGGTGCCAGTATACTCCAACCTGGGTAACAGAGCAAGACTCTGTCTCAAAAAAACAAAACAAAACAAATCATCACACTGGCAACACCTACATTTTATAAGGAACACATTCAAACCATAGCATTC
The DNA here is from genome assembly GCF_047675955.1 of Chlorocebus sabaeus. Classification (NCBI taxonomy): domain Eukaryota; kingdom Metazoa; phylum Chordata; class Mammalia; order Primates; family Cercopithecidae; genus Chlorocebus; species Chlorocebus sabaeus. The sequence goes on from NC_132905.1 coordinate 78,131,971, forward strand.
ATCTAACATTCATTGTTGTGAAAGACCCATAGAAAGTTATATTTCTATGAGATGCACAACACAAGTGCTATGAGTTGAATTGTATCCCTCCCCCCAAAATTAATATGTTGAAGTCCTAACCTGTAGTACTTCAGGATGTAACTATATTTGGAGATAAAATATTTAAAGAGCTAATTAAATTAAATTAGGGTTATTAGGGTACAGTTTTAATTTAATAAGACTGGTATCCTTGTAAGAAGAGGAGATTAGATTGTAGAGCACACAGACAGAGGGGGACAGTGTGAGGATACAATGAGAAAGCACACAACTGCAAGCCAAGTGGAGAAGCCTCAGGAGGAGTCAAACCTGCTGACACCATGATCTTAAACTTCTGGTCTTCAGAATTGTGTGTAAATATTTTATGTTGTTCAAGCCATTTAATGTGTGTTATTTTGTTATGGCAGCCTCAGCAAAGTAATGCAATTAGGTATTCACTAAAATACTTAGCAATCATTTAAAATATTTTCCAATATTATTTCTGCATTTTACTAAGTATGTTTGCCTTGTTTCTATTAAAAAAAAAAATAACAAATAGCGAGTCTCATCAAATAAAACATTATAATTAAGTACTTTAAAAAATATCTCACCACATATATCAAACAATGCACATTTAGGTCATTTTTAGAAATGCAATTAAATAGGATATTTAACCAAGAAAATTCACTTTTGTTTAAAACTTTCCAAGTAAATAATTTTAAGAATCCTTTTCTCTATTTAATGTGTTAGACTTTGGACATGAAAAATACAATCATGCACTTCTAGTATTTTCTAACACAGTAGTTTACCTACCTCTCTAGAAATCTAAGTATGCAGATGTTGGATAACAGCTACTAGACAGAGGTGATCATACAATTATATTATTTCTTCATCACATTGCCTTGTCCAAATTATATATAAGCTGTTTAGAGCCTATAACAACAGGGCCTTAATAAAATACAAACATGAAGTGATTGTATGAAGAATAATGTTTGTATCAAGATGCAAGATGTTAACAAATAAAGTATTTAAAGGTTAAATTATAATCATCAATAGAATATATCCATTCTCTATAAATTTTGTATTTGGAGAAATTCAAGTTAAAATTAAATATGTTTTATTGGAAAATGTGTTCAGTATACTATCGCTTAAAATTTTTAATTGAGCTGTGTATCCTCTGTAAAAAGGTTTGAGATGCAGAACTCTTGACAATACAACCATGAAATGGGAGTTTACAAAGAAGTTTATGAACCACCTCATCTGGCTGCCATGAGTTTCTACCTCTGGTCCCAGTGCTTGCCTGAGAATACTGGAATTTATTTTTCTCTCCCTTTCAACATTCATACAATTAAATCTCATTGGTAAACTCTAACCTGGAAAGAGATTCTTGGACATGTAGTTTCTGCATTCTTCTCTTGATTACAGAGGGGACCTTGGATGCAAACAGTAGTCCTGTAACTCACAAAACACAATTTCTCTTTCAAGTGTTTCAATATTGTAGATTTGCCTTCAAGAGACCAGATCATCTTTGAGAAATGGTGATATATGACATTGATCCCTGTTAAATATGCAAGAATTGTGAACATTAGTAAATAAATTGGTCTTGGTAAGTATAAAAGTTTGTGTTCTTGGAAGCATGCTTAACCCCATATCTACACCGTTATGACTCTGTTTATATTGGTGTGACCCGGGGTGTCCAGAAAAAAGCACAGTCAGAGGCTGAGGCAGGAGAATTGCTTGAACCCAAGAGGCAGAGGTTGCAGTGAGCCGAGATCATGCCACTGCACTCCAGTCTGGCTGAGGGCGATACTCCGTCTCAAAACAAACAAACAAACAAACCAAATACAGTCAGCATGCGGACAATATGCTATCCACTTTGTTATGTATGCTGCCTCCATATGCCTCTAACACAGTACTCATTGTCCTTGAAGTTCCAGTGTTTGTACTTACAGGCCCTGTCATCCCCATTAAGATGCTAATATATTCCCAGTCCTTCCTGCTACCATAGCTCTTACTATTGGCTACTCTAACCACTAAGAACATCAATCTCTGCAGCACACCTACTGGACCTCATTTATTATATGGTCCCTGTAATTCCAGACTGTAAAAGGGGGTCCACAATGAGACTTTGGGTACCCAAATTGTAACTGGTCCAGGAATAGAGCAAAGAACCACGATTTTTATTGGGATGACTCTCATCCCCCCTTACCCTCTTCGGACTGTAGATATTAATCAAAACCTTATTTTTTACTTCTAAAGAAGGCAGCTTCCACTGTCACTACAACTCCCAGTGTCTGACTTTCTGACTTTGCCAATTCTTATGAATTCTGTGGTTATGTGCCACCATCTGGTCTCTGTTGATCCAGGATCTCATGTTCTCGATCACTATTAACAAACTAAACCCTGTGACTACCTCTTCTACCATCAATCCTGATATGCAAAAGATAGCTTATCTTTTGTGATGCTGGTGCCCTAATTAACAGCATGTTTCTGATGGTCTTAGTGAATAGTGTGTCTTCTGGGACCTCTCCTATATGACAATCATCTGGTAGGTTTCATGGCCTCACACAACCCTCACTTTATCACAGCTACTTTTCAGAGCTTTTTAAAAATTCCTTCCTCTACCATCTGGCATAGAAACATATATTTAAACTTCATGCAGCACAGACTATTACATTTTCTAGGCTTCTACTTAACTATGCAGTGAATTCGCCCTACACCCTAAGGTTCTAAACCAAATGTTAAATCCTGTGTTTCATAAAGTGCCTCTAGTTAGTGATTTATTACTTATCCACTTTACATTCTAGGTTCCTTGATGAAGAAGTCTCAAAATATACTTTAGTCATATTTCTCTTTTAGGCCCAGCATATTGCCAGATGGCTTATACTGGAAATTCATGGTAATTATTGGTTAACAGCTAGGGCACGAGGTAGGCCACGTTCCTATAGGAAACATCTATTGCCTTATGAGGAAGTGAATTGTAAAGGGTCTTTTCACATGTGATACGGTTTGGCTCTGTGTCCCCACCCAAATCTCATTTGGAATTATAATCCCTATGTGTCTACAGAGGAACCTCATGGGAGGTGATTGGATCATGGGAGTGGTTTCCCATGCTCTTCTCGTGATAGTGAACAAGTTCTCACAAGATCTGATGGTTTAAAAGTGGCAGTTTTCCCTGCGTTCTCTGTCTCTGTCTCTCTTTTGACACTGTATGAAGACAGTGTCTGCCTCGCCTTTGCCTTCTACCATGATTGTACATTTCCTGAGGCCTCCCCTTGCAGAACTTTGAGAAAAATAACCTCTTTTGTTTATAAATTACCCAGTCTTAGGTAGTATGTTTATAGCAGTGTGAAAATAGACTAATACAACATGGTAGGAACGTGAACTCTTACCTAAGAAGGGTGGGCCAAAAACATGTTGCACATATTAAATATAAACTTTTTTTTTTTTGAGACAGAGTCTTGTTCTGTCACCCAGGCTGAAGTGCATTGGCATGATCTTGGCTCACTGTAACCTCTGCCTTTCAGGTTCAAGCGATTCTTTGGCCTCAGCATCCTGAGTAGCTGGGATTACAGGCACCCTGGCTAATTTTTGAAATTTTAATAGAGACAAGGTTTCACCATGTTGACCAGACTGGTCTCAAACTCCTGACCTCAATGATCCACCCGCCTGAGCCTCCCAAAGTGCTGGGATTTCAGACATGAGCCACCATGCCCAGTCAACAATTTTTTTTAAAGGTTGAGTTCATGTTGCAAGCTGGCATAGATATAGCATGCCATATTTTAGAGTTTCAGATTTTCTCAATTAGGACCTGATTACAGCATGACAGATCTAATTTGGCTAATCATTTCAACATATTTGGAGCTCTGTGACTCTACTAAGTCCCGTGCTTGCTTCTCAGCTGTATACTTTCTTACACTCCATACAAGCTGTATAAGAGGCCAACTTTCACTTTTAAATATTATTTATGCAACGGCATCAGTTTGTTTTTTTTTTTATCATTTCTTTGTGGTATCTCAATACACCTTAGCCTTTACAAGTTAATATCATTATCCTAACATGCATACCCCATTAATTGCCCTGGTCCTTTCAAATGTCTAAATCATCTCACTGGGAAGAGCTTTCTCTTATATCAGACTGTTTTCCTAGGTCACTACTGGTGAAATATTTGTAAGTTGGGTCACCACCTAGTTTCAAAAACTGTCTGCACCCAACCCAACATGCTACTTAGGATGCAATGTGGATTGCCATTCAGAAGGTGGTAACGCAATTATTTTACCTAATCTTACCACCAGCTTTTTCAAGCAACTTCAATTTCCAATTGTGTCAGCTTATGTCCTCTGGGATGCACACTCCAGGATAAAATTAGAAGAGTGGTGATTTGGAGGGAGCAATGCCTATGAAATTTGAAAGAGGAGCGAGTGCAAAAATAGGCATGTCAAGTCTCAGGCTCTGATGTAACTCTGACACCTGTGAAGGGAGAGAGAAAAGGAAGAAAGATTGGAGTAAGAAGAGCAGGGAAGCTCTGAGAGGTTTTGCCAGGTCTCCAAAGAGGTTAAGAGAAGAAAATACCCATTAGAAGAACTCCACTTTTGACAAAAATATTTTAATTCTTTCAGTCTTGCTATGCTGAGGCATTGGTTAATGGCATTTCCGCTAAGAACAATGTTCTTTTTTTTTTTTTTTTTTTTGAGACAGAGTCTTCCTCTGTTGCCCAGGCTGGAGTGCAGTGGCACGATCTCAGCCCACTGCAACTTCCAACTCCTGGGTTCAAGAGATTCTGCCTCAACCTTCCCAGTAGCTGGGATTACAGGTGCATGCCACCATTCTCAGGTAATTCTTTTTTGTATTCTTTTAGCAGAAACAGGGTTTAACCATGTTGGCCAGACTGGTCTTAAACTCCTGACCTCAAGTGATCTGCCCTCCTCAACCTCCCAAAGTGCTGGGATTCCATGTGTGAGCCACCGTGCCAGTCCTAAGAGCAAGTTCTTGACATCAATGGTGCAGTAGGTCCCCAAAGGTGCAGCAGCTGAAAGACTTCAGAATGTGCAGTGTTTTCTTTTTTTGTTTGTTTGTTTCTTTGTTTTTAAGAAACGAGGTTTTCGTGTGTTACCCTGGCTGGAGTGCAGTAGTGCAATCACAGCTCACTGCAGTGTCAAACTCCTGAACTCAAGCAATTGAGCTGCCCACTGCATTCAGCAGAGTGTGCTCTCTTGATGGGAGGTACAAGAAGCATGTTCCATGACTGTCACACCATTAATAATATAATTTCACTGTTAGGGGCTACCATAGCAACTTTACACTTTTGATACAGCATTTATTAAAATATCAGCTTTAGTCCAGTATCTCTTTGTTATAAACCACCCCTCTCCAGTATTTGTTCTCCAGTATTTGTGTTCCCTAAGAGAAATACGCTGTTTCATATGCTGTTTGATTTATGTCTGTGCTCCCTTCATTTCACATGCAAACACCTAGCATAGTAAATTGTATATATGTATATATTTAGTATTATTATCCATTTGTGGAAGGATGGAAGAAAAGAAAGAAGAAAACTAGGAAACAAGTAAAGAAGAAAGAACAAACAATGAAAAAAGGCAAGAGTGTAGGTTAATCTATTTTCAGGAATAAATAATTTATCTTAAGGGAGGACAAAGCTTTCTATTTTGTTCTTACTCAATAATCAGTATCACACAAATCACAAATATAATCATTATTGAGCAGTACCCATCCAGAAACTTAGGGAGGTCAGGGTGAATGATGAACCAGCACAAATGAATGTCAAAGAAAGTTTAATAATCACAGTGTAATCATCAAAGGAATTCTCCAAACAGGAGGGCTCCTACTCAAGCTAGACCAAAACAAAGGAGGCTGAAGTGATGACGGCAGCTCTTTTGCATGGGTGTGTGTGGTTCGAGGTTGTGGTTAGAATGATATTTTGCAAAGGCATCGTTTGTATGTGAGTTTACCTGCTTTCAATCTACCTGTGGGTGCCATGCCAGGGAGTTGGGCTTTCTTATTGTCTTCCTTAGATGTGGAGCAGAAAAACAGAAAGCAGTCATCAATCAAACAGAAAAAATGGAATCATCTACTTTAGTACTCATAAATAGAGCATATTACACAATAATCTGAAATTTAGCTGTATATTAAATGAATTATATTCATAAGCGTAAAACTAATTACACAAACTCCATTCGTAATTATGTGTACCAATTGCACCAAGAACAGAAAAACATACTTTTAAAGAGCCTTTAAATATGTTACTTATATATACAACTCTATGTCATCATGAATTAGATATACTTTATTAAACTCTTTATAGTAAGTATTAATTACATAAAGAAAACTAATAATCTTATTTGGCCCCTCAGAGTCAGAAAGGAAGTGCAGAGGTGGCCTAAATGATGAAGAAATTTTACATAGTTAACATGAGAGTTAGTGGATGCTTTTTTCCCCCATGAAAGAGTTTTCCTTAAAAAAAAGAGACAATCTTTACGATTACACTATTTTAAAATATATCCCAAATATTGTAGTATATATCAATAGATGATTGAAATATTATAATTATGTTTTAATGGGTATCTTGGCAAAATGCTAGGGAAGAATCCTCACTGTTGAACAAGATTTTACTTTCCTTCTTAGTAACAAGTTTAAGACCGTACTTTCAATGCTTATAATTATGTAATAATGGTTAATAATTGGAGATGTTTATAATATTGCATGGTTGTTTCTTGTCATGTCTTTTTTTTTTAATCATTTTTAAAGATTGAAGAGAATTCCATGCTTCTTGTCTTCTATATCAGTGGATCATGCCAAAAAAAAAAAGTTTTATCTATTCCAGCTCAAAGTTTATTGACATACACCGATCCCAGATTCACACCTTTGAAAAGAAAATAATTAGGACTCATTTTTAATTGAATCATGCAAGTAGAAAGACTATACTGTTTAAAACAAGATGTAGGCTGGGTGCGGTGTCTCACGCCTGTAATCCCAGCACTTTGGGAGGCTAAGGTGGGCGGATCACAAGGTCAGGAGATAGAGACCATCCTGGCCAACATGATGAAACCACGTCTCTACTAAAAATACAAAAATTAGCTGGGTGTGGTGGCACGCACCTGTGGTCCCAGCTACTTGGGAGGCTGAGGCAGGAGAATAGCTTCAACCCAGGAGGCGGAGGTTGCAGTGAGCCAAGATCTTGCCATTACACTCCAGCCTGGCGACAGAGCGAGACTCCATCTCAAAAAAACACAAAAACCAAAAACCAAAAAAACAAAAAAACAAAAAACAAGATATGAATAGCGTGTTTTAATATCTCATGCATTTATTTGTACTTACTTCTCATTTATAAAAATGAATTAACTTTATTTTTATTGAGCAGTTTTAGGTTTACAGAAAAATCGTGTGTAGAGTACAGAGCTCCCATAATTCCCTCACACTCATCCCAGCTTTTCCTAGTACAAAACCTTGCTTAAGTGTGGTACATTTGTTACAATTGATGAGCCAAGTTTGATACATTATTAAGGATAGAATTCACTCTTTATCTTGTACATTCTATGAATTTTGACAAATATATAATGAAAGATATTCACCGTTACAATATCATACAGCATAGTTTTACTGCCCTAAAAAAATCTCCTGTGTTCCCCTTATTCCTTCTTTCCTCCTCCCAAAGCTGGGCAACCCCTGATCTTTTTACTGTCTCCATAGTTTTCCACCTCCAGAATGTCACGTAGTTGGAATCAAACAGTATGTAGCCTCTTCAGATTGTTTTCGTTCACTTAGCAAGATGCACTTAATTTTCCTTTATGTTTTTTCATGGCTTCATAACATTATTTGTTTTTAATTCTGAGTAATTCACTGTTTGTATGTACCAAAGATTATTTATCCATTGACCTATTGAGAGACATCTTGGTTGCTCCCACAGTTTTGAAATTATAAATAAGGGTGTTATATATATTTGTGTGAATGTAAGTTTGCAATTCAGTTAGCTAAATACTGTGTAGCAGGAATGCAGGATAACGTGGTAAGAATATGCTTAGTTGCCTAACTGCTAGACTGTCTTCCGAAGTGACTACCAGCTTGCGTTTAAACTGGCAATGAATGAGAATTCCTGTTGCTCCACATCCTCATCAACATTTTCTGCCATTCATTTTTGTTTATATAAACTATGTCTTAAGTGTGGCTCTGTTCAAGTGTTAGAGTTTCTATGTTTTACACTGTTTTAAGAATAGGAAAGTATTTTCACAAGACAAACATCAAGATTTTCTAGGAATCCCCTGAGCACCCACTACTGCTGGTGTGGTCTTTTGTGCTAAAGATTATTTTCTAAAACACCCCACAATTTTCACATTTATCATTCCTTTCTGAGTCCAAATCTAGAAAATGTAACTGCCAATTTATATAAAAATAAGCCAAAAACTGTAATCATCTTTGAGACACTAATTTATTTCCTGGTGTCAGCAATCAAAATATTATTTCTTTATAAACACTTCCAGACTATTGTCATTTCATTACTGTGAGGTTTTACAAGTTTCCTTTGTAAAATTACTAAAATTAACCTTTAATAAATTGACTAGATTTCCAGTGTTTTATGCACGTGTAGAAATTTGATAATAAAGGCTCTGAGAAGTATGGTTACAAATTACATGTATGCAGAGAGGAGACTGCTACCTTAACTGAGCAAGGTAGAATATGCCTGGTACACCAGAATTCAAGACAAAGCTAATCTCAGCTTTCAGGGGATTTACATTCAGTGCAGAAAAAAGAGAAAACATTATTCACAAAACACATAACTAAAAATAGATTAGCAAAATCAGAAACTACAAATTCTTATGGGTTGCGGAGGAATCCAAAACTAGCAAAGTAATTTAAAAAATTAATTACTTTTTTAAAAATCTGGGCCCAGTGAAGTTACTTATTCTAGTTTTTTTTTTTCCCAGAAATTCTTCTTTTATCATCATTATTGCCTTTTGAATGTCACAGGTCTGAGGAAGCATTGGCAAAAAACCATATCCCATCTGATGCCCAATTAGCCTACTATTCTTTTCTGCTTGTTAAATTCCTCTCATATGATTTCAATTCTAGAACAAATATTCTTCTAATGACATTTCTCCTAAAGTTCAATTTTTGGCTGATAGATCAGAGAAAACGCATTTGAGAAAATAATGCTCATTTTGGTGAATAGTGTGTGTAAATATAAAAATATAATCACAAGTGATTCTCCAGGGAATTAAAAAAAAGTGATTCTGCCAAGGCTTTGGGAGGAGGAAAGGAGGAACAAATATGTGGAACACAGGAGTTTTTTTTTAGAGCAGTTGACTCAAAATATCTTTATATTATATTTTCAAATAGAAGACTCCAAGGCTCACTGCTTTACTGTTGAATATTGGAACATTTTCCTTAAAAGTTTAGATTTTTTAAAAATGACTGAGTATACCCACTAGACTTTTCAGGCAAATATTTTAATAGCTATATTTGACAGCAAAGCAGTAACCCTGGTTCAGATTATTCTTTTAAAACATAGTCTAACATGGAATCTATATTTATGTATAATATTTATAAAGTATTTATAAAGAAATAATGTTGTCCAGTTCTTCTAGATTTCATTTATCTGTTCCCACAGAAGTGTCCTAAACTTTAAAAATAAAGCCTGGAAAAGCTTTTTAATATAAAGATTGGTTTCAAACACACACGGTGGATCAGAAAAGTTACTGAGACATGATCTTGTCCAGTTGCCTCCTATTATGTTAAAATACACTGGATAAAGGGTAAACAAGTTATTTCTTCATAAATGCATCTCAATACTAGTGAGAAAAATTGTTTCCCCTAATCAACCCATTACTACCTCTGTCATTCCCATCTGTGGGTCACTAGACAAATTTTATAAGCGAACGTCATTCTTCTTTCACAATATCAAGAGACTTTGGCAATTCTATGAATATCAATGATCTTCTTCATATAAAGGAAAGACATCTATGTTGAATAATATTATTTTGCATCTTGTGTTTAAAAATATCCTATCAACAAAGGTACCATATACCTAGGAAGAACTTCATTTTTATATGTTGTAACAAAAATAAATGTGGCCATTTTGCCTAAAATAGTCTTAAATTAGATATCATATCATTACAATTAATTTTAATACAAGTAAACATTAAATTTCATTTTAAATGGGTGAGAAAACACTCCTGTGCACATATCTAGATATAAAAAGCCCAACTGTTTCCACTTTTAGCATGACATTTGAAAAAAGAAACTCTTCCATCAAAAAGAAGTTGAATAGAAATAGAGTCACATAATATACAGAATTAGGATCCTTTTTCCCTTGCATTAATCTAATTTAGTTTTATTGGGCAAAGTTCTCTAATAAATGTATCTCTGCCCTGTGAAAATGTCAATGAATGTGATAAAGGAACTTCTTTGGAGGTTTATCATAGTATGTAACTTCTGAATTTTCCATTTTGTCTTACTGTGCATTGTCACAGATAAAAACGCTTGTGAAATTGCTGTTTGCTGGATGATTCTGAAAAACTTGAAAGGTCATGAGACTCCCTTCTGTAACTGTTAGATAACAAGCAAGGTATTATCTTAAAAAGTATAATTAAACCACCGCATAAGATCATCACTAACATTAATGCATGTTTTCGTTTTTTTTTTTTTTCTCAATATGTTTAAATGTGTAAGGCTCCTTTGACATAAATCTTTATTTAATAGCTTATATTTATTTAGAAGTATAGATTAAAGCAAGTGTGGATAAATCAATCTGCTTAATCTAAACTTCAAGCAGTTGGTTAAAAATATGAGGTTTATGAATAGCAATTTCCGTATCAAGAATAGAGGAACCAGTCACACTGCTCCAGATACTTTGCTATTTAATTGAACATAGTAAATAAATGAATATAAATGGTATATATGATCAAATATGATAGCAAAATATTTATTTGTGTCTACTTACTGTTCAGTTTAATTGAGTTGTAGAATTATGAAACACAAGTGAAAATAAAAGGACTGGGACATTTTAAATTTTGTTAATATTTTCACCTGACTAAATTTGACAACACTAACAATATTCAACTAATATTTAATTTAATTTAATATTGAGTTCAAATAGGTTTGATTCTGGGTATATAAATTTAACAATCTATAAAGACTTTAAGGTTAAGCTTTTACCTACATAAGCTGGATACATGGTGGAATCTCAGTAAGAATTAACTTCAATTGTTGCTATAATGAATACCAACGAAAAAAGTAATAAACCTGCCTTCCCAAAAGGTGTTTCCCAAAGAACTGATTTTCTCACAGAGATTGGTTACAGGAACTGATCATGAAATATTATAAAATCTCGGTAAAATTTTGGAAAATTGTATGCGACGATTTTTTCTTTAATTTATAAAAGCTGTATCCTATTTGTAAACATTAAGTTATTTTTATTTTATATTTACTTTTAATACTTATTAACTCAGGTTTTAAGTAGCAGAATGTAACAGAATCAAGGCACAGAGTACAAGATAAATGGGTAGAATAGATAAAACACAAAAGATCAGGCAAAGGAAAGTAAAGTTGGGTGCTGTACAGCAGTGTCTCATTATTCTGTAATTATGTGGTAAGACTACTTATAATCTCCTTGGATCCTACAATCTCATGGCATTGGAATGATTAGGAAAGAACACACATAGAAGGTCCAATGTTAGAAGAGAAGATAGAATGCATTAATAGTTAAGGTAGTTTTGTGGTTGAGAGACAACATGTATACTCATACTAATTTATCTCAAGAAAGGTAGAGGTGTGCAATTTTATCCTAGTGGCCAACTAACAGATTTGTCTGCTGCAGTTTTATTGATGCTGTCAGAAAATGAGACTGCTGGATCAGTGATAGAGTAGGCTTACTAGTCACAGCAGTAGCTATAGTCAGATATCAGCATGTTCTTCTGACATGACTCTAAACCCAGAAGGAAAACCAGGTGACACTTGAATACACAATGCGTTGCATTACAGGAAAGGAATACTGAGTTTAGGAAATCCCATTCTATTAAAATGGGCTTTATGCAAACCTTCCTGACCTTTGGCACTGAAGAAGACACTATCTTTATTAAACTGGCCTGTATGCTCTATCTCTGGAGGGAGAGACTAGCTCTGTCCCATCAAGGCTGCACACTACAAAAACATCCCTAGTGTTGAGAAGAGGGAACTCTAACACACTGTTAGTGGGAATGTAAACAGTAAAGCCACTATGAAAAATAGTACAGAGATTTCTCAAAAACCTAAAAGTAGAACTATCATGTGCTCTGGCAATGCCACTACTGGATATTTATCCAAAGGAAATTAAAGCAGTATATCAAAGGGATATCTGCCTTCACAGATTTACTGCATCACTATCCACAATAGAAATGATACGCAATCAATCTACACGTTCATCAATGGATGAATGGATAAAGAAAATGTGGATAAAGAAAATGTGGATAAAGATAAAGAAAAAATGGATAAAGGAAATATACCTATATATACACACCATATATATATACACACAATATATATATACACTATATATATATATATGCGCACACACACACACACACAATGAAATACTATTTGGCCATAAAAAATGGCAAGATGGATGGAAGTGGAGGTTACTGTGCTAAGGGAAATAAGCCAGACACATAAAGACAAATTTTGCATGTTCTTACTGTTGTGTCGGAGCTAAAAATGTCGATTCCAGAGAAGTAGAAAGTGGGATGATAAATACCAGGCTGGGCAGGGTGTATGAGCGAAAGGAGGCATGAAGAGAGATAAGTCAATGAATACAAACCTACAGCGAGGTAGAAGATACAAGTTCTGGTGGATAGCAGAGAAGGATGATTATAGGAAGCAAAAAGTATAATACATTTCAAAGTAGCTAGAAGAGAGCACTTGAAATGTTCCCAACACACAGAAAAAAATAGAACCTCAAAGTGATGGATACTCCAAATACCCTGACATAATCATTATACATTCTATGCATGCAACATAATATAAGATGCCTCATAAATGTGTAAAACATTCTGTATGAATTTTTACAAAATCCTTGGAAAGATAGTCCGGAATCAAGGGGTGATGCCTCCACTTGCAAGATGTGCCCAAACATGAGAAACTCATGGAGATTGGTCCCAGGAGTTTCTACACTGCCCCTCGTTTCTAAACTGTCTTACCTTCTGGCCATGAACACGATGCCCCATTTGCTACTCAGATTATTTGACTAGCATAGGCTGTGACCAAATTTGTTATTTGTACACAACCTTTAATTAATTAAGGCTATTCTTATCAAGACTCCCAACAGCAGGATGTGGCAACCTGAAGCAGTGACCTTAAAAATGTTCCACAGGGTCCCAAACTCAACAGCCGAAGAAAGTCTCTCACCATCAGGAACACCTTAGAAATCCAGGTGGATTTCTCTTTGAGATTCTGTACTGACCTTTCCACTTTTCCTGAGGCATTAATCCAGGTATAGGGATGTGTATTGTATAGAATCTGCCTTGGCCCATAGGGAAAATGTCTAGGACAAAGCTGTCGTTCATAACACCTTGACCCATTCGTTCAGGCTTTCCTGACCTGAAAAGATGTCATTGATTGCTTCAACTAGAATCAGAGACAAATTTCATACCAGTATTTCCAATTGAATAATTCCCATAGTGTAAGAACTGCCGACCATTTGTGCATAAATTAGAATTCAGTTACCCTTTTCTAACCTCCATGTAACCTAGGGTAGCCTCATTTGGGAAAAAAATAAAATAAAATAAAATAAAAAAACAAACCTTTGCCTTCATCTGAGTGTTACATGATGTTCTAGTGGTATGTACTGAAATGCCTGTGGGTCTCTTAAGACTGCTTCTCAGGGGTAAGTCACTATGTTTTGGAAGGATGTTAGTTAGTTCCTGGTTCCACACAAAAATATTACCACTGGGGAAATAAAATATTGTTTATAATTGTGGCGACCACTCCCCCAAGTGGGACATACATCAATCGGGGACGAAAGTTCACTTTGCCCCCAAAGTGGCACGTGGCTCAGCGGTAGACCTTTAGGGTCTCTCTTCCTTAAGATTTGGGCCTAGTGTTTTGTTTTTAAAGGGAGTCTCTTAAGAGAAGGTAGTCAAACCTGTCCTTTATATCCATTGTACCAACTGGTTGGCATTCTGCCCTAAGGAATAATGAGTGACGGTTTTGGGAATAAGAACATGGCAGAAAACCAGAAATGTTGACAGGAATTTTGCATGGGAGCTGCAGCGTCTGGGACCATCTTACTCTAATAGACTGCATCTGGTAGACTTCACGGAGAATTTAAGTGAACTGGTAATCCAATTGTGTTCAGGGATTTTTGTTGGGGGATGGAAGATCCAGTAATTAGTTAAAATTAATGTGCTTTTAATAGTTTTGAAGACGCACAGAAGAGTGCTTCCCTTGGAGAAGAAGATTAATTAATGTCTCTTCCTCATCTTTTCCATACCACCTGCAATCTTAGATGTTTTCTCCCCGGTTGCCTGGGTCATTACCCTCTGCAAATGTTCTATTTTATCCAGAAACTCAATGATATAATTATCCCATTCTCTTTTTAGATAAGAAAATGAGTTTCTGCTTTAAACTTAGAAATTCCCATATATCATTCAGAGTTCTTTTTATAATTTTATTTTTCTAGATGTGCTCCTTCTCCATTTCTCTTGTCAGTTTATGAGTTACCTAAAATATTACTAAGACCAAAAGCTACCAAAAACTTGGACAAAATTCAAATACTACCATTATTTTCCATTTTAGTATTCCTGTCAGTATTACAAGCAGAAGGCCTGTTTGGTAAAGGCAAATTAAAGCAAATAACAGAAAAAAAGTATGTCAGCGGTAAATACAGCTGAGCCACATTCTGTGTGACTAGAAATCTAGAAATGTTACATGTTATAATGAAACACGGCATCAAAACCACAATACACACACACACACACACACACACACATTTCTACTATGGTGTGTTTAACAATTCAATTCTTACTTTTGTGTCCTGAATATTGTTAGCAACATGTGGTTTCATGAACACAGCCTCAGAATTTGAAATCCTATAGTTTTGCACATCATTCAAGACCATGTTTGATGTGTGAAGAAATTGAAAATGAGGGAAATTATATGATTTTTCTTCTGAGGTTATATAAATGGTGGTAGGACTTGTACTCTACCTCAACTAACCTAACCTCCTCTCCGAGGCCCATTCTTCTATGTCTAAACAATAAGAGTGCACCCTATATTCCCATTCTTCTAACTACCTTGGAGGTATTAATTGACTTAATCCTTTAATGGTATTATAAAATAGTATAAATTGTTCCCATTTATCCTACAAGAAAATTGTGGAACAAAGATGCCGAATAATTTCCCCAGAGTCACCAGAGTGGTCATCTGAACCCTGGAAGCAGGTGCTTCGACTATTCAGCTATGCTGCCTCTTATTTGATAACAATGTTTAAACTGAAAGCTGTAATATTTTAGACCATGAGAAGACCTTCAATAGACTGGAAAAATGACCAGTTATGTGTTTTTTCTTTTGTAGAATTTTAATATTTTCATTCAAGTATTATATAATTGAGGGGCCATAGGGTGGCACTAATGGTGTCTTCATCCTGTACCAGTGGTTCTCAACGAGAGGTGGTCATCCCCTCTGCCCCAGGCCCCCAATAGGAAGAATCTGTAAATGTCTGGGGGAGTTTTTGATTCTGACAGTGGGGAGACGGTGCTTCTAGCATGTGGTGTGTTGGAGACCAAGTCTGTTGCTAAACACCCTGGCAGTGTATATTACAATTCTCTATAACAAAGAGGTATACAGTTGAAAATGTGAATAGTGCCAAGGATGAGAAAACCTGTCTGGGATCTGGGAACTGGCTTTTCTTTTTAGCCGTGTGCTTTGGATGTCAAAACACCTAGGAAAACGAATGCCATTTGTTCACTGGTAAATATTTGGAAAATACTGATATCATTTAGGCTTTTTAAGGATTTGTATTTATTTACACACAGTTACAAAGTGTAAGTTTAAAAATGTGGTCTTGGTAAGATTGCATGGTAACTACATATATAAATTGATCCTTAACTTAAAATATGATTGATAACACACCTGTGGATAATGTGATAAGGGATGGGGACCCAGAGACAAGGACACTAAAAAAGAACTGGGAGCTGACAGATGCAAACTTGTTCTGTGGAAGTGCAATTAAATGGATACATTGAAAGAGGAATTTGCAAAGCTTTTAAATTTGACAGGTATTTAATAATAGTGATGCCTATAAGAATGATAGCCAAAATATTTCAATAACCCGAAAATACAACGACATAGTTTGGTCTGATCTTTGTTTTGTAAGAGCAGAGACCTTCATCCTGTCATCTTACATATTGATTATGATGCAATGTTAAAATAGAACTTTTTCTAAGCTTATATTAAGTTCAGGGTACAGGTGCAGGTTTGTACACAGGTAAACTTTTGTCACAGGGGTTTGTTGTACAGATTATTTCATCACCCAGGTATTAAGCCTTGTACCCATTAGTTGTTTTTCCTGCTCCTCTCCCTCCTCCCACCCTCCACCTTCTAATAAACTCCAGTGTGTATTGTTCCCCTAAAGTAAAACATTTTTCATCAAATAGTATATGTTGAACTTGAGAGTGGGGAAGCCGTTGCATTCATTTTCAGATTCTGTAACGAGAGAATAATCTTTCCAGGTAATTTCCAATTTTGTATATACAAAAACAGTGTTTATGGACACAACCACACTCCACATGGAAATTTGATCTGGCACAGCTTACAGGGTAAGTTGTACTTTCCTCAAGTGGAACAGGACCAATCCTGTTTTCATAATTAATTTCTCATTAAGCAATAATAAAATGCTATAGTCCGTTGAGAAATATAGGCAGAAAAATTTTGTCACCCCATGGTAATTTCTCAGTGTTATGTAATTTCTGTCTATTACTACTATTTTCCCTCTTACCTTCTTTTCTCAGCACAAGATAAATAGGTTCTGTTACAGGAGATATTGGAGAGAACAGAACAACAAAACCCTCAACCTCTAATTTGTAATGTCCTGGCAGAAATTAAGTGGTGCTCTCAAGTTGGATAATTTGTGATGTGTTTAATAAAGAGGCTATTTATAATGATGTCAAAAGAATGTAGAGAAAACTGAGTAACTGGTAAGAGCATGACATGGACAGAAAGTAGAGCTCTGGGCAGCAGTTTACAACCTTTAGAATAAATGAGACAAGAGTAGGTGTTGGCTATCAAATCCTGTATGCAGAAGATGACCTTTTAGTAACCAGTTAAAGTCACTCCCAGAGTAGGGGAGGTACCTAGCTCTCCTCCCACTCTTTGATCTCTTACTGTTGGCTCAAACTGATGAGAAGCCAGATCCCAATGGATGCAAGGATACTGTCCCGGAGCACAGAGCAGGATAGAGAAGAGGGAGTAGGTCTGGTGGAGCCAATGGAACTGTCTAACATAACCTCAGAGGCAAGAAATGATGGAAAATGAGCTTGGAAACTGTGTTCTCTGGTTATGTGACTAATTTTTGAGGATCCTATGACAGCCATAGAGTAGCAGAAGCAGTAAGTTTCTGTTGCATACATAAAATTTAAAAGTAACCAAATGGTGTCCCTCCTACATTTTCCCTTTCCTTTCTGGGCTTCTTTTCTGCGTTCCATTTCTTGTCTTTTCACCTTCAATTATTTTCATCATAACTTCTGCATACTTATCGTAAAACCTCCCTAAAGGTAAAGGTTTGTTGTTGGTTGAAAGGCTGTCATTTATGTTTCTTCTCTTAGAAGTCCTCTCTCTCAGTGGGTGAGTAAGCACTTCCTTCACATGTGGTTGAGACGAATTATCAGGCTCAGGCTGGATGAGCTGTTAAGACCAAAAAGTAGCAAGATGACAAAGATGGCTCTAGGAAGCCTCGCAGTTAAAGCAGCTCTAAGCGCAACTTGATTAGGCTCCAAAATGAAAACAAGATCTAGCTAAGAAAGACAAAATTAGGACATATAACTTGGATTATATCATTCATATCTTCAAATTGGAAACTGTGGAAGTTTCAGATAATGTTAGCGATTCTGTTTCAGATTTTTTAAAAAGTGTGATTATTCCTATATATGATATGCATTTTATTCAAGAATCTGCTAATCCAAGTAAATAATTTGATATTTGATGAATGGAAATAGGTAATTCTTCTTTAGATTATTTGTAATTTTCATTTGGTATTAGAATGCTTAGGTGATTTTAGTCCTGTTACATAAGAAATCCAGGTTACTTTAAAATTCCATTTTATATTAAAATAATTTATTTTACTGAATTTTATGTTATAATTGATAAATGTTGTATCATGTGCTATGTAGCAGATTTATGTACTTGGGATCTCCTAAGCAAACCATCACTTATATTTGGGTAGTTTTTTGTATTTACCCTGTTAAGGCCTGATCTCTTGCTTTAAGGAATACATTCAAGGAGTTTTTTCGTAGAGCACTTATATATATTTATCAAGATAAGCACGAAAAAATATAAAGGGGTCTTATAAATGCTTGCTTGATCATAACTTAAAAGTGAAATTCACTGATGACTTTGTTGACATAATGGTGATCTTATCTGTTCTGTTGATGAATTTTGTAGACAATACTAAAGAAAGTTATGCACTTAATTTATAGCAATACTGTGAATAAAATAAATACGTACCACCATTGCCACTGAGTAAAAGAAACTCATGAATATTAATCCTCACAAAAAGAGGTGGGCAATTTGCCATGGGGGCCCTAAAGGCTGTGAATCTAGGAATTGTAGTCAACTGAAACAATCCATTATAAATCATCATCTCACAACCCATATTGTGTTTTGCAATTCCAGCCTAACACTGCATATAAAATAGGCTATGTGAACTTGCTCTCAGTGGATAAGAATAAGCCCTGAAGAACTACTTTCAAACAGTGCATTTCTCCTCAGAATCCGGACTTCAAAAATATTCCAAACACACCATAAAGTTTCAAACTTCAGTGCCCTTAAAAGCTGCACGTGGTTCCCATTGACATCAATCAGAATTTTATGTGCATGGATTGGGGGCAAAGGATAACCGTTTATGTAATCAACAATATGTTTGATGACTAAAAAATTGTCTGAAATTTCACTGCTGTGCTGACTTTAGTTTCTGAGACTCTTAGTCTCAAAAGCTCAATAGCTCTCTAAATATGATAGTCAATGCTATTTTCATCTTAAAATGTAGAAGTTAAAATAAATACTTTATTTGTAATTGAAAACTTAGCGTTAAATCAACTGAAACACATTGAAGAGACGGACTTAAAGTGGTATAAATATTTTCATAACTGAAATATTGCTTTTCATACAAAGCATCAGCTTATTAATACTATAAATTTATAGGTACAAAAGCAAATATGATGTTTTATCAATTAAATTGAATATCAATAATGAACTGCAGGAAATTACCACCTAGTAAGCAGGAAATTTTTCTTCAATTGCAATTTCAACATTAAATAAAAAATATCTCAAAATATATTTAAAAAATGAATGCTTCAAACCCTATTCACTAATTACAATTGAGATTAAGCTTTATGTAGTTTCAATGTCTTTAGTTTCCTGGGTTATAGTTTTGTGCTTATTCATTAAAAATTATAAACCTCACAGACTGACTTTTTCCTACTAAGATATTTTTTAGTGCTGTTTGGTTCTCTGAAATAATGTGGAATTTCTTCTTTGCTTTCAGGCTGAATGATTAAAACTAACTCTAGAGCAGCTATTCTCTTAACTTTGCATTGATACGTTTGACAACCTACCCCCTGTTGTGGTGGTCTGTCCTGTGCCTTGTGGAATGCTGGGTAAAATCTCTAGCCTCCGTCCTCAGCGGCTAGTAGTATTCCCACACCAGTTTTGTCACCACAAAAATTTCTCTAGATAATGCCACATCCTCCACTGATATAGGATAATTCATTTCTAGCATTGTGTTCATTGTCCATCTCAGTGGATAGAATTTCGTTTTTAGTAATCATTAACTTAGTCCAAAGAACTTTTTGAAACCTTAATAAGTGTCTTTAAAATACAGGCATGACTGAGAAAGCATGCAAGTACATTGTCACTAGCTAACTTCTTAGCGAAGATTAGTAGGTCACAAATTAAAAAAAGAAAAACAAAAACAAAAAACAATAAGACATAATGTAAGGACTGGAACATAATATAGAACAGAAAGAGCCAGATAATGAACACTGTGGAGAAAAGTTGGGAAAAGTGAAATAAGAAGCTGTGAAATTTGAACTTCAACTACCTCACTACCTGGGCTTTTTTTTGTTATACTCCAAGTAAGAGTTTATTATATCAGAAAGGATACAGATTAAAATCAGCAAAAGTAAAATGTGCAAGGAACAGAGCACAGGAGAAACCAGGTTCAAGTTTCCAATTGTCTTCTCTCAGTGGAGTCTTAGAGACACCCCTTAATTCTGCCAGCAACAATGAGTGACAATACACAAAAGGTATCGCCAACCAGAGAAGTTCACTGGACTCTTGGTGTTCCACATTTTTATTGGGGATTGGTCATATAGAAAAGGCACACTCTCATGGCTGACAGTAGTTACTCAATCTCCATTCTCTCTTTAGGTCAATGAATACTGCATGATCCAAGGCCCTCACCACAATTCCCAGTGTTATCCTAGACTATCTGGCCTGGCGCAAGGTCACAGAAAAACAAAGACATTCTTCTCAGGTAGGATATGCCAAGAGTTTGGAGATCATCTCCAAGAACCTGATAAAAGAACCAATTTTCTTTGGAATGTGCTGAATTTGGACAACACAGGCCTGCTCAGTAATTCTTTACATATGCCTTTTCCTCACAACATCTAATAGGTGTGTGATGTACAACTACAGGAATGTTATGATGTTCTCTTGCCCTTCAAGATTAACTTTATTCATGTCATATTTGTCTATATAGTTATGAATATTATTACTGATATTCACCCACATATCTGATACTAATAGGAGAATAAAGCATCCTTTCTTGCACTGAAAAAGAAATTCAGGGAGTGCTAATATGTATTATTTTTGTGTGCTAAACACTGTGCTAAGGGCTTCACACAGTTTAATAATTTAAAGTTCACAACAATCTAATGCAATGATGTATTAGAACTAGCTTCTACTTGTATATAAGGGCCAATTGTTAGATTTCAGAAATGTTGCAAGCCAGTAACACCACATTGATAGCTTGATACTGGTCATTTTGGTAATATTTCCATGGAAATGGACAAATAATACAAATCAGCTTTCCCCCATCCAAAAACCCAGTAGCTAAATATTTTAACCACCACTTCACCTCATGTGGAGGGTAATTGTTGTACTCCAGTAAGTGACAGAGTCATGGGGAACTTTTTTCCCCAATGCTTCCTAGCCCATGTAACTGAATCCCTTTGAAAAACACTTGATTTTGTTATTTCACTTTCTACTCAGACCTCAAAGGAAAATCACCAATTTGTGCTCCTCGTGCTCCTCCTCTGGAAATTTGGCAACTGATCATAGGATCTTCCCACTGTCCCCCTCTTTTGCCCCTTTTATTGGATAATCACTGGCTCCCTTTTGGAAGCTATGTAACTTCATCTATGTTCAACAAATCCTTTTGTCTCCTTTCACGTTTGCCTCCATTTGCCTATATGGGATCTTTACACATGAATTCCAGCACTTCCTGCACAAAAACACCCCACAAACCCCTTTCCCATACACAGGAAAGCTTACCTGCTATTAAGTGATGTTGAAAAACTTCACTTGTTTTTTTCCATTGCTCAAATAATTAAAATAGAGTATTTTAAATTGCAAGATTTCACTTATGTTTTTTCAGTTTAAAGTTGCATAAAAGACATCTTTCAATTTCTTCAGTAAGACACCAATTGAGGGAAAGTATGTTAAAACAGTTAAGTACAACTGGATCCTGGACTTCTCATATCATTTTATTCAATTATGAAGTTAAATAAATATTACTAAGTTCAATGCTTTCATGTAGAACAGTCGGAAAAACCCTGTCATATATTTTAAAGTCAACATTATATGTCATTCTTATTTTCCATCCAAGCATATTGAAATATTCCGCATGTCATGGTTATAATAATTGTAACCATATGACATCTACCTTCTGGGAAGATGCACATTTCACATTTAAATATTTTGTACAATTGAATTTAAGAGACTGGCAGGATATTCACCCAATATTTTAATCTGTTTGCAGTGGTTATTATAATATAATGTACCTGTGATGCTCTTATTAAATAGGTTTACCTTAGTATGTCAATTTACACTGTGCATCTGTTCTGATTGGCTGGTGTCTAAACCATATAGCTTAATCAGTGTTTTGAATATCCTCTTGCAACATGAAAGTAACTATTAAATGGTGAGAGGAAAAAAAACCAAAACAACAAGAAAATGCAATCAATAAATTTGAAATAATGTAATAAAATAAGTTAGCTTGTCAGAATGTTTCAGAGATATTTCCTGTCTGGCCTATATGTTCATGAATGTTTTCCATCTCAGATGCACAGGGTTGAATTAACGCTGCTACCCAGTTGATGGCATGTTACTGTCAACAATCTGTACAATGCAGTCCTTCATTTGTTTATTCTCTTTCATCTTCATACCACATACTTGTTTCTCTCAACATCATAGATACAATTAAATGTCCTTTTTGCATGTTATTTTTATTTAAATGTGTTTTCTAAAATATGGAATATTGCAGGTACATATGTTAACATATACATAACTATATATGCATGTACATACATTGTCACATTTATGTGAGGGGTGTATGTGGCATGTCCATGTATATATTTTGGTTCCCTATACACTATGGTACTAAAGTCCATCAAGTAACTCTGTGAATATTTAATCAATTGCATCTAACTGTTGCATCATACTCCATACATAGTTTTCCTCCAAAATATCTTATTCCCTGCCAGTGATGCCTCCAAATATTATATCTGACCTCAAAAATCGCCATCAAATACAGTATTATTATGAACATTTTAGTTCACACAAGTTTACAGACTTATGTGAAACTTTTTTTTACTGGCCGTGACATGGCTGAGTTCCTTGCACATTTCTATATGCAATTCGACTTTGAGATGTTGAATGGTTCTTTGGCATGGGTATGCCACTCTACCCTTCTACCAGCAAGGCCTGGACATCCTTTTTGCCTCAAATTTCCACCAATGCTTTACTTTATTTGAATATCTAAGCATCTCATTGTTGTTGGAATTTTTCTATTGCTAGTAACTTCTGGACATCTATCCCAGTGTTTCTTGTTTGGGCTCCCCTTCCGTAGTAGGCTAAACAAAGCTTCTTTCTCCTTAAAGACGACCATGCCTTATCTCTGGAACCAGGTCAATGTTACCTTACGTGATACAAGGAACTCTAATGATGTAGTTAAATTAAGGACTTTGAGGTAGGGAGATGATCCAGGCTCATCTGGTTGTGCTTGGTGTAATCACAAGGGTCTTCATAAGAGGGAGACAGGAAGATCAGAATCAGAAGCAGCAGATGAGCAGATGTGATTGCAGAAGCAAGAGATTGGAGGGATACAAGAAAGGACCACAAGCCAGAAAATGCAGGAGGCCTGTAGAGGCTGAAAAAGACAAGGAAATGGATTTTCCCTTCAGAGCCTCAGAAGGAAGGAGGCCTGCTCATACCTTCACTTTAGCCAGTGGAGAGTAATTTTTTTTTTTTTTTTTTTTTTTGAGACGGAGTCTCGCTCTGTCGCCCAGGCTGGAGTGCAGTGGCCAGATCTCAGCTCACTGCAAGCTCTGCCTCCCGGGTTCACGTCATTCTCCTGCCTCAGCCTCCCGAGTAGCTGGGACTACAGGCGCCTGCCACCACACCTGGCTAGTTTTTTTGTGTTTTTTAGTAGAGACGGGGTTTCACCATGTTAGCCAGGATGGTCTCGATCTTGGAGAGTAATTTTAAACTTCTGAACTCCACAACTATAAAGGAATACGTTTTTATTGTTTTAAATCACTAAGTTCGTGGTCATTTTCATAGTGGTAAAAAAGAACTAATATTCCTCACCTTGTAAATTTCCTCTTTATATTTTTAGAAAATTGCATGTTGTGTTTTTGCCTTGTTCATTTGTGAAGTTTATGTCCTAGATATGATTCTCAGAAACAATTTTAGACATGATGAATACCTTCTTTTCTGTTGTCAGCTGTCAGTAACTTTTATTTACGGTATTCTTTATTGAATATGACTTCCAATGTAATCATTATTTTTGCTCTTTGAATTATACTTTTGAACACAATTTTCATGAAGTCCTTTTACTTAGTTCACAGAGTCTCCATTTTCCTCTGCTAAATAAATAGTTTTACTTTCTCATCAAAGTTCGTAATCATTTAGAGACCACCTTCCTATTTAGTGTTAGAGGGTCATTTTTTTTACCCTCATGTAATGTGTCCATTTTTCCAGCATCATTTTGAAAACAACCAATGTCATCTACAATTATCAGTGATATCACCTTTATTCACAATTAAATTTTAATATATTCATATGAGTCTGTACTTTTGATTTTCCTCAATATTACCATTTTGCTGTTTTTAACATGATATTGTATTATTTATATTTAATCTTTATTTGAATCATGAAGCTCATGCTTTCTCTTGTTTTTATTTTAATCTTTTTTATTTTACTTTGAGTTCTGGGATGTACATGCTGAACGTGCAGGTTTGTTACATAGGTATACATGTGCCATGGTGGTTTGCTGCACCTATCAACCCGTGGTCTAGGTTATAAGCCCCGCATGCATTAGGTATTTGTCTTATTATTTTCCCTCCCCTGCCCCTCACCCCCCCACAGGCTCCAGTGTGTGATGTTCTCCTCCCTGTGACTGTGTGTTCTTATTGTTCAACTCTCACTTATGAGTGAGAACATGTGGTGTTTGGTTTTCTGTTCCTGTGTTAGTTTGCTGAAAATGATGGTTTCCATCTTCATTCATGTCCCTGCAAAGGACGTGAACTCATCCTTTTTTAGGCTCATGCTTTCTCTTAAAGATTATACTCAGACTTACTTATTATGTAACAATTTTCACCTACTCCCAAACCACCAAATTCATTCCACAATAGAAACAAGGATCAAAAACACACTGACCATTTGGTTTCTGTTGAAACATGAACCAAATAAAGTGTTGTATATTAGAAACAATAATATATTACTTGGCTCAAACAGGGAAGGAACATCAATAAACAGATGGTGTGTGTGTGTGTCTGTGTGTGTGTGTGTGTGTGTGTGTGTATCCACTTAGGGATTTTATTTACAAATTTTAAGAACTAAAAATATATTTTATTTATGAATGGGCATTGATATACTACACATGGGGACAGGATCATTTGCGGAATTAGGATAACAAGACTCAGAAATTTTGAACAATTTGAATCTCATTTTATGTAAATGAGGTTGCTAAAGATACCCAAAATAAAAAGTGAGTTTTAAGATAAGAATTAGCCTTTGTATTTTCCAAATAACGCTGAGTCTTATGTATGTGTTAAAGATTCGATGCCCCTTAGTTCAAGATTTAAAGAAAAGAAAAAAGAAAAAAATTTCAACCCTTTAAGACATATCTTTGTATCTTCATAATTCCAGAAATATCACCTATTAATTCTGACCTAGTCATTCTAATTGTAAAACTACATACATTGTTTATGAAAACTTTTACTCAGTAAAGAATCACTAACTGTCCTATGTCAGAAATAAATTAGCTATTATTTAATTTAGGTTCTAAAGGTAAAGGAAGTATTTTGCAAAAAATCCAGGCATCTGTGTTACTTCTAAGTTAAGCACAGATGTGTACTCATTCATAAAAACATTATCATATCAAGCTTAAAACACTTGAGACAATCCACATGAATGGGAGAAAATATTTGCAAACTACCCATCCGACAATTAGTAATCAAAATATATAAGAAGCTCAAATAATTCAATAACAAAAAAACCAAACAATCTAATTTAAAAATGGTCCAAAGATATGAACAGACACTTTTCAAAAGAATCCATACAAATGACCAACAAGTATATGAAAAAATGCTCAACATAATTGTCATCTGAGAAATGCAAATCAAAACTACAATGAGATTTTATCTCACCCCAGTTAAAATGGGTTTTATTTAAAAGGCTCCAATGACTACTGATGAAAATGTTAATGAAGAGACACCCTCATACATTGTTCATGGGAATGCAAATTAATACAGCCATTATAGAGAACAGTATGGTAGTTTTTCAAAATCTAAACATAGAACTACCATATGATCCGGCAATCCCATTGCTGGGTGTATGTAGCCAAACTAAAGGATATCAAAATATCAAATAGCTCTCTGCACTCCCGTATTTACTGCAGCACTATTCACAATAGCTAAGATACAGCATCAACTTTAAGTGTCCATCAACAAATAGATGGATATAAAAATATTATACGTATACACAATAGAATATTATTCAGCCATAAGAATGAAATCTTGTCAAGGGTAGAAACACGGATAGAACTTGAGTGAAATGAAGTAAGCCAGGTTCAAAAAAGACAAATGTTGGATATTCTCACTCATATGTGGGAGCAGAAAATGTTGATCTCTTGGAGTTAGAAAGCAGAATGACAGTTATCGGAGGCTGGAAGGGTAGTGGGGATGAAGGGGTAAACAAGGATTAGTCAATGAGTACAAAAATACATTTAGAAGGAATAAGATATAGTGTTAGGTAGCACAAAAGGGCAACTATTATAAACAATAATTTGTTGTTCAAAATAATTAAAAGAGTGTAAATGTTCCTAATACAAAGAAATGATAAATGTTTAAGGGGATGGATATATCAATTATCCTGATTTACTCATTACACATTGCATTTTTGTATCAAAATATCACACGTATCTAATAAATATTGCAACTTTTATGTATCCATACAAACTAAAAATTAAAAATAAATAAATAAACTAAAGGTAACTGCACTATTGGAATGCATATATCATGCTCTGTTAGATCTTTTGTTCCCAGGCATTCAGGTTTAGACCAGAAGAAAGTGGTGTTCCAGAGAAAGAAGAAAATACCAGAGTCTCGTACATGCTCCTTGCTTTGTATTGGAGATGTGAGCTGTTATAAAAGCAGTTAGATTATTTGCATATTTATACATTATCTTTGTTATACCGAGAAATAAATGAACCAACTTGTCATAGATGGAAGAGAAGGGAGTGACCTGTGAGGAGACTGTTGATCCGACAGCAGGCACAGTGGCTGCTGGTGTCTCCAACGGGCATTGAAATATGGCCACCTTGGAGCAGGAAGCTGTCCTCAGTTTCTCTAAGCTCAGGCACCTTGTTTACATGTCAATAATAGTTGATGTGGGTGTGAGGTAGGTGGCAAAATGGGTAAGTTTACTTATTGTTATTTTCTATTTTATTTCATTTTCTTTTTTTTTTTTTTTTTTTGAGACGGAATCTCGCTCTGTCTACCAGGCTGCAGTGCAGTGGCGCGATCTGGCTCACTGCAAGCTCCGCCTCCCGGGTTCCCGCCATTCTCCTGCCTCAGCCTCCCGAGTAGCTGGGACTACAGGCGCCCGCCACCACGCCTGGCTAATTTTTTTTTTTGTATTTTTAGTAGAGACGGAGTTTCATCGTTTTCGCCAGGATGGTCTCGATTTCCTGACCTCGTGATCTGCCCGCCTCGGCCTCCCAAAGTGCCGGAATTACAGGCGTGAGCCACCGTGCCCGGTCTATTTTATTTCATTTTCAAACTGCAATGAAAAATACATTTCTTTTTGGATGTGAATGTTTCAAACTCAGCAAGAAGCGTGTTTGTGTTTGTGCGTGCGTGTGTATGTGTGCCTAGATTGTACCCATCCACGCAGTATTTTCTTCTCTTTATGGACATGATGTACTAGAATTGATTCTGTAAGCCTCAAGCTTACATTTACTATAGCTACGTTCTGAATGTAAACAGCCTGTCCAATTAATGCCTGTGTGTTCGAAATAAAGGCAGTAGAGTAGAAATTCTTAGTAAAATTTCACAGTATATGTTTTCCCTCCCAGGAAGGTGAACACGTTTCAGTACCACTGAATCTGACATGAAAATGGCCATGGTGATCATGTGTGCCATTTTTTAAAATAATCCTTTCCAGCTTTCCTGTCTTTTAACATTTCATAGTGGGAGGTGGCCATCTTACCCCAATGAATGGGGAGAAATATCTTTCTAAATTGTTGACATAGTTATTAAATATTAATATTTAATAATAAAATATTTTATTAATAAAATATTTTAAAAGTATTTTGATGCATAATTTTTGCCTAAAAACTATTTAGTAGGACTTACTTGTTAAACAGAATTTCTCAGTTTTTCCAAAAAATGTCTTGAAGCAAGATATTATCACACAACTGAAAAAAAGTTTCACAGTGACATCCCACAACAGAATTGTACACTGGGAAAGATTTTATTGAGCAATGCTTTTTAAAATATACCATTTTAGTAAGCTTGGTTAGACACTGCCCTAAAGCATGCCAATGATTTTCATTTGTCATAAAAACATTCTGGTTACTGAGAAGCAGTTTAGTCATGGAAGATATATTTTTAAAGTATATTAGGAACAGAACATTGTTAATTTCTCCCATAATTTTGCTTGTTTTTGCCTCAGACATGAGAAATTGTATTGTTTGGAAATAAGATAGTGTTTTGCCCTTAAATTTTGGTAATTTTTCACTAGAAATCACAGTTTGCCATTCAAGTAGACATTATAAACATTATGGTTGTATATAATTAATATCATTAAAGACTATTTTATTCAAATAATTTATAGAAAACAAAATGAGGATTTTATTAATAACATTAATTGATAGTTCTATTATGAATCTATCTATCTATCATCTATTTATCTATATCTAGGTATACTTGTATTTTTTTGAGTAGTATCTTCATCTGAATCTGTCAGTTTCCTCCATTTCAACTGATTTTACTCTCATCCAACACATTATTGTTCTTCTATTTACTCTATTATATTATTTAGTTTAACATCTTTTCTCCCTAAATCAGTGTTTCATGCTTCCTTCCCTAAATCTTCCTTGTGTGTTCTCCATCCAAATAATATCACCTCTAGTAAAACACAAACCTGATAATATCACCAAGGAACTTCAGACTATCTTTGTGCTTCCCATTGCTCTTAGTCTAAAGATCTACATTTTTTATAGTCTTACAAAAACCCTGCACATCCTGGTTTCTCATCCTGACTTTCATTTTATTCCACATGTCCCCTTTTCTTAGTGATTTTGCTACTTGTCTACCTGTAGTTCCTGGAACAAGAAAAGCATTTACCCAGTGCTGTCCCTCCACTGTATGCACATCAGTAAGGTGCTCACATGTAGAGGTTGCACAGCTGTGACTAGAGCGTTCCTGCAGCTGTAGCATACCTAAACATCAGGGAGAACTTATGGGAAAAAAGTACAAGCCACGGCCTCAGGTATGGCACTATTGGGTTGCAACAGTGTTAGTGAGACTTGAAAAAGTCTCTGACACAAAAGTGGGTGCTTTAGCAGGGGCTGACGTAAACAAGCATGGAGCAGAACAATTGTATGTGGTACCAGAGGTGTCCCAAACAATGGGGATAATAACAGTACTTACCTCATAGTTCAGTGTGAGGAATAGCTCAGTTGATACAACAAGATATAATAACAATTGATAATAAGATATAATTTAAAATGCAACATCTGCCTTGTTGTTAAAGCTAAGTCAGTGTCAGATATTTTAATTATATAATTTGTAATTTCTACTAATTTGTTTATCAACTTCTTTTTGATTTATAATTGACTTTATGTTCTGGACATTAAAACTGTGATTATTTTAGATGATGGAAGTATTTTTCATAAGTTGTTAATTTCTGCTACAAATTTTTATATGGTTTATTTTACATTATGATATAAATGCATCCATCCTTTTCTGATTGAACTTTTTAGAATGTTTTCTAATATTTTAGGCATGTACCGTGTTTTAAAAATATGCCTCTTATTTTCCTCTCTTTTTTTATTAGTATTTCATTTATAATTTATTCTTATGATATAAGGTGAGTAATAATTTAATTTTTTATATGGAAATGGAATTTGGGCAATACCAGTTCTTGAAGAACACATTTTTATCAATTAATGTTGAATGTGATTGATGTCCTTTAGCAACGTGTCAGAGACTTTGGTTTATATGGAATTATCTATTTTGCTCCATTGATGCCTATATATTAGTCCTGCTCCAATGTCAGTTTGCAAAATATTGTCTCCTTTTTAAAATAATTACCATGTTACCTCAGCTGTAAGCTTTTGAAGATATTCTAAACCAGTTTATCGGGTACCATTGTTTGAAATGCTTGGATTACAGATTTATGTCTGGATAATTGGTATTTTGCCATTACTGACCCTTTTCATTCTTAAACATAGCATATCCTTCAATTTATTTGAATGATTTTTAACTTGCTACAATGAACTTGAGTTTTTGATCCTGAGTGTGCTTATCTAATTCACATGCATGTTGCCACTGCAATGCTAAAAGCTTACCCTGAGGGTTCTGATTTCAAGACAACTGGGAAATCTGGTATGTACACTACAATTTTGATTGAAACACTTAACTTTATTTGTTCTGAATAGTAAGCGTCCCCTGATGATCTTTATTATTGTCATTAAAAGAATAAAATCCACTGCACATCATCGATTTCCTTTTTGTATGTTTTACTTTCAAGGCATGGTTTAACTGAACTGTCTCTCTTAAATTTACTAATGTAACCAGCTAAATTTAATGCCTTTTCCTCCTCATATTAAATACATTCCTCCTGTGATCAATACTTTTCTCAGTAGTAATCTTCCATTTTAGAGGGTTGCTTTAGCCTACTTTTTATGATAGTTTGGAAAAAGAATTTTATCTTGCAGTTCAGAACAGTGTGGGATAAGTGTGTAGAGGCTGAAGAGAGAAATGAAGAGAAAGGAAGATAACCTTCTTCTGTGGTTTTCAACCGTTTCTTTTTCTACATTTTCCAAGTTGAGCCAAGTTTCTAAGTTTTTAGGACTGACTTATTAGCGATATAAGTTAATAACCTTAGCTAGTATCTTTAGCTGTATTGAAAGGTGGTTGAAGAGCTTCTTACCTGAAACAGTTTATTCTACTGGGTTTTTATTTTTGGTTCAGTTAGTGAAACTAGGACACAGAGTAAAAGTACGTCTTAGCAAAGGAATATTTAGAGGCTTCCTTATATCATATTTCCTCAAACCTAGAGTTTCAAAATCGTGGCTCAATTTCATAGTTTAGCCTTCTACAGGGAACAGTTCTGATAAGATTCAGTGCTACCAAAGTCTGAATTCTTTTTGAGAGTAAAGCATGTCAAAAATAATTGTTTTCCAGCGTGCCTCTTTCATTTTCAATATAAAATCAAAACAATTTTTTTTTCTCCAGGGAAAAGGAAGGACAGAAATGGATAACACTTTATTTGAAACAATAAGCTCTAGTTAATCTGTTAAATGGAACTATTAACTTTTTGGATAAAGTTACCATTCCTATGTGTATCAGGCCTTATATAATTTTTGTAAAATGTCTACATTACTGAAGAACAATTTCTGCTTTCTTTTACATTTTAATAGATTTACACCCATAAGAATCATCATTTAATTATTATAAAGGGTTTTAAGGTCTATTCGATAATGACACAGAAAAAAAGTTATACATTTATTTATGATTGCTTATTTTCTTGGATATGATTAGCTAAGTATGGTGTCTCAGGCAGAGTTTAGTAAGGGATTTGTAGGGGGATTTAACCCCAGGTAATTGTGAGAGCCAGTTAAGCAGTCTCTGTAAGGACGTTGTCTTCCTGCCTGATTGATGATAAAGCTCAAATATCATAAGACAAGCATTTGGGACAGGAAGATAAGACATATGGATGGCCAGAGCAAGAACAAGCTGGTACCCACAAGTGTGAGCTGCAGCCCACAGATGTAGGTGAACACTCCTTTAATTCTCATCTCATTGCCTCTGACCTGAGTAGGGTAGGGGCCCTGAATAAGCCCAAGGCCATTTATCATGGAGCCAATGTATGCACACAGACACACACACACACACACACACACACACACATGGCCCAGGATTTGAAGAAGCTGAAGAAGAATCCAGTAAAGACTTAGAAACTAATGATAAAATATTGTGACCAGCCTCAGATCATATTTTAGCATTCATTTGCTAAGTGAATGGAATGATTATAAGACAAATGTCTCATTTGCCACTAGAAAAGGAGTTAGTTGCATAATAATAGACTCAATGATATTGCTTGTCTCAGTCTTCCCATTTTCCATTTGGGCAGCATCTCATATAGTTTATTTATTTTATTTGTATCCTCTTCCGGTATGCAAAATAGATTGATATGCTAGCATTGTGATCTCTGTGTTGTTTATATTTACAATTCAGCTTTTCATCATCCATCAAAGGCAAAAAAGGAGGTATAAAAGCAGAGGTTAGAAAACGTGTTTTCCTTAGATATTGGTTTTCACATTTACTGTTTGTTTTTCAGTTTAATGGAGTGTTTCCTTTTTAATGGTTCAATTCATTGTTACTTCAAAGAACACCATTTATAAAATCAGTAAGAATGTTTTATTTTTCCTATCAACAATTGATGTAAAGGGCTAGGGTTTAGTTTCTATCATATGTATGATGATTTGTCTTTTATACTTCTTGGTTTCATAATCCACTGGCATTAAAATCAAATTTTTAAAATTATTTAAAAATACTTGCGGCCGGGCGCGGTGGCTCAAGCCTGTAATCCCAGCACTTTGGGAGGCCGAGACGGGCGGATCACGAGGTCAGGAGATCGAGACCATCCTGGCTAACATGGTGAAACCCCGTCTCTACTAAAAATACAAAAAAATAAGCCGGGCGAGGTGGCGGGCGCCTGTAGTCCCAGCTGCTCGGGAGGCTGAGGCAGGAGAATTGCGCGAACCCGGGAGGCGGAGCTTGCAGTGAGCAGAGAGCGGGCCACTGCACTCCAGCCTGGGTGACAGAGCGAGACTCCGTCTCAAAAAAAAAAAAAAAAAAAAAAAAAATACTTGCTTAGAATATCTGCAGTAGAAATGAAGTTGGAAAAAAATGTATTATATATGAATCAAAGACCAAAGGGAGTATTTCTCCAGCTTTTTGGATAGTTATTTGATTTTTTTTCTAACAGTGATAAGAAAGCATATATAGGGTGTGAAAAGAGAAAGTGTGTTGGCAGGGTTGAAAGTTGTTTAATGAAATAGAAAAAGAAAGTGCATTTATATACTCTGAAAGTTATAAAGGGAAGATTTTCTGTAATTGCATTTAGAGATATAAAATATAGTGGTGTTCTTTATATACTATGAAATCTGCTTTAATCCTCACAATTAACTGAATCACATATTATCATCATAATAATTTTAGAGTTGAATAAAATGTACACATAATACTTTTCAGAATTGAGTTAAATCTGTCAGACTACAAATCCTGTACTCCTTTCTGTACTATGTAGGCTGCACACTGTAGGTTTCAGTGAATTACATAGGTGGATGCAAATAACATTCCATTATATGTCATGGAATCATTTTTAAAAATGATTGTATTTACATCATTTTTACATAATTGTAAATTGTATTTACAATTGTGGCAACATATAATATTTTGGTTTATATTGAATAAAGGACATAAAAGATCTTTAACTGAAAACTGCACAGTATTGTTGATAGAAATTGAAGAAGTCCCAAAGAAATGATGAAATAAACCATGTTCATGGATTGAAATATTTAATATAATTAAAATGGCAATTTCCACAAAAGTGATCAACTGATAACAGATTCAAAGCAATACTGAAAAAAAAATAGATTGTTTTGGATGTAAGTGATAATACAGCTACCTAGAGCAAATTTTTAAATGAAGAAAGATATTGGAGGATTTACTACTTGCAATAGTGTTCCAGTAATCAAGACATCGTAATATCCAGAACACAATAGAGAACATAGAAATGGACTCACACAAAATGGCCAATTGTTTTTCAACAAAGGTGCCAGTTAAAGGGAAAAGAAAACACTTCTGAACATACTTTTTGGATAACTCTGTATCTTCATAGGATCTATCTATGTGAAATATAAAGAACATTGACCTTCCTTTCACATCCTATACAACATTAACTCAAAATGTATCGTAATTGTCAATGAAAAAGCTAAAACAATAAAACTGCTAGACAAATTTAAGAAAATAAAAATGCAAGATACATAATGGGAAAATATTTTCAACACAGATATCTAAGAAATAACTCAGAAGCAGAATATATAAAGGACTTTTACAATTCAATCATAAAATGGAAAACAACGGACTAAAATAGGCGATTTCAACAGGCTCTAGATAAAACAAATGCAAAGCTGTCCATTAAGCACCGAAAACAATGCTCAGCAAAAATTAAAATAATAAGTATTTAAATTAAAACCAAAACCAAGATTCTACCAAAAAGATCACTCTAGAATGATCATATATTTTGTGAGCAACTGAGATGTTCATACATTAGTAGTAATATGAAATTGAACAACCACTTTGCTAAAGGTTTGTCAGATTCTTAAGTAATTTAAATACACTCCTACCACATGATATAGCCTTTCTACTCCTAGATACTTACCCAAAATAAATGAAAACATATGTCCACACAAAGACATATACATGAGTATTAATCGCAGCAAAATTTACAATAGCAAAATATGGGAAAAAGCCGAAATGTTCATGAACACATAAACAGATGAATAAAATACATTATGTCCTTTCAATGGAATACTTCTCAGCAATGAAAAGAAACAAACTACTGATACCCATCACAGCATGGATGAATCCTTAAATTACATGGAATAAAGGAAACCAGACACAAAATAGTACACGGAGAATGCAATTAACCTATAGTGACAAGAAGCAGGTCAGCCGTTGCCTGAGTCCAAGGATTGTGGAAGAGATGCATTGCAAAATGGTGTGCAAAATTCATGGAAGAGGGAAGAGTGACAGAAATGCACCGGATTTTAATCATTAAGGTGATTGCAGAGGTTTATAAAATTACCACAGGACACTGAGTTGTACAGTTTCAATGGATAAAATTGACTGTACATAAATTATTCTTTAGTGAAATTGTTGAGAAATAAGTAAAAATTATGACTAAACATAGTATGATAAGTAAGCTAGCCTGAGCTAGTGATGGGATTTCTGTTAAGTAGCCACAATTCTGGTATTAGTATATTATAATTCATAAATGCATTTGATTGACTTACTAGGAGGTACAGTAGCACTTAGCAAGAATCAATGGAATAGCAAGCTGTATTAATATTTAAATTCTAAAGATTGCTTAAATGCTCAATTGATTTAGAAAGTATAAATATACTGCAGTATTTTTTAATCATTAGAGAATAAGTTGAATATAAGTTAAAAAAAGTACTCGAAGAATATAATGGAATCATTTCTTTAAAAAGAAGCAATACTGTTAATACAAATGGGAAAGAAATTCACTGGAATAGTTTTGCAGCATTCAAAAGGCATCAGAAGTTTTGTGACAAAAAGGAGAAAAATTACTAAAGACTTGTAGATATTGGCATCACTTAGGTTTTTAAAACAAAATGACTGGTTAGTTCCTACTATTTGCTATTACATTTGATTAAAATTTTATATAATAATTACCTTTTTGTCATTTCTCTATTTTATATTTTTTCCATCCCATGAAGTACGTATGGGAGTTTTAATATGTGGTCAACTATAAATTACTTGCCTTCATAGTAATAGAAATAAGAGATATGTTTTCTACTTCCCAGAATATTGCTTCCCAGAATATTGCTATAATATTGAATTTAAATTGAGCGTTCTCTGAATTTTTAAAATGAACTAACATTTATAAAATTAATGATAGTATAAAATCTTTTAATTAAATTGAAGATAATATGAAGGTAAAGAACTAACTAAATTCGCTGGACTCTAAAGGAAAATGGCTAGTAACCTCCAAATTTTAGTAAGCATTTCTGCATATATTACAATGTTTTAATAAGAAAAAGATAACTTCCAAAATGTCTAGTCATTCTGAAATAGCCATGAGCAATAAAAAACTCAATGAAAAATAATAAAATGGGCAAAACAGAGAACAAAACGCTTAGCACGATGTCATTTATGTTGTATAAGTTATTTATATATTACAAGATGGTGTCATATCCAAAGAAATATACACTGTGATAAACACATTCAATTACATCAAATCTATATAGAGGTGACAAAAATCTGGAATCTCAAAGGAGGATTGTATTAGATTCCTGGGACTGTCATAACTAAGTAGCACATACTGGGTAGCATAAACAATAGAAAAATGCATTGTTTTATTGTTCTGAAGGCTGGAAGTCTGAAATCAAGGCGTAGTACCTTCTGAGGATGGTGAGGGAGAATCTGGTCCAGGCCTTTTCCACATTCTGGTAGTTTCTGGCATTGTTTGGCTTGTTATTGTTTTTCTCTGTGTGTCTTCACATTCTTCCCCCTTTCGTGTCTGTCTCTGCGTCCAAGTTTGTCTGTTTCAGAAGGACATCAGTGACATTGGGTTGATTATCTTGATTAGCTGCAAAGATCCTGTTTCCATAAGAGGTTATATGTACAGGTACAGCGAATACACACTTCAAGATCTTTTGGGAGGACACAATTTAATCTATAACAAATTTCACTGCAAAAAAATAATTCAAAAATCTATTCAGGGAATAATGTAATAGAGATTAACACTCTTAGTATATTGTTTTCTGTAGCCAAGTTACATTACATTCTCAGGTTTTAAAATAAATTTGTGAGCACAGTATCTGGAATGTGGGAAAGCTGGTCAAAAATGGAGAGGGGATCACGCTCCCAGAAAATAAAACAAGGGGATTTCCTTATATTAAAGCTCAATTGGCTGGATAATGACTTGGACATAAAAAAATTAATAATAATGAAAAAAGGTGATTACTAAGACGCAGCAAAGTTTCAACAACTATAAATGGTTTTATTAAATATGGTTATTGGTTAATCAGTAAAATATATACCACTCTTTATCTTAAATACCAGACACAGTTCACAGTGTTTATTGTGTTAGAAATAGATAAAATTGTGTTGAGTGTTGAAAATTTCCTTTGTATTTTACCTAGTAGATAATATCTAACTATTAGGTAGGTATCTAATATTATCTAAGTATCCGGTATTTCCTAAGTATTAGGTATGTATCTAGTAGATAATACTTAAATATTATCACTGGAAGAATGTCAACTTCGATAACTGACCTAAACCGCTTCTGAACTATGAGTTCCCAAGCATCATATTTTGAATTTACGAAGAAAATGAGAGGAATTTCCTAACAGTTGCTAGAATAGAATTTAAAATAAACAATAAGCACCACAAATGAAAGGCAAAAAACTTCCTTCTGATGTGAGAGGTGTGTTCACTTAATAAGATCTTGGAAATGACATTTTACATCTTTACTAAAGATAAAATGCTGGCTAAAAAATAATAGAACCATAATGTCATCTGTTATGTAAAATTTAATTAGTCCACTTCATTCTTTATTTTCTTGTTCAATTATTTATATCATATTATCATACATATATTGCAAATCAGAATGACATATAAATATATATTTGAAAGAACTTGCTAGAGTATAATGTTAACTGAATCAAATGTTTAGACATCTATTTTTGGAATATTCTGAATATGATACAAACTTGACTTGCATAACTCCAGAGATAATTAAAATCAATTAAATTATAAATATAAACAAATTCTGCTCAATGTAAATAATATATACCTGGTCCTGGTACAATTTTAACTGTTAAGAGGTAAAATTGGCCTGGTGCAGTGGCTCACACCAGTAATCCCAGCACTTTGGGGGGCCGAGGTGGGTGGATCACGAGATTAGGAGTTCCACACCAGCCTCCCCAAGATGGTGAAACCCCATCTCTACTAAAAATACAAAAGTTAGCCAGGTGCGATGATGGGCACCTGTAATCCCAGCTAATGGAGAAGCTGAGGCAGGAGAATCAGTTGAACCCGGAAGGGGGAGATTGCAGTGAGCCGAGATTGCGCCGCCTCACTCTAGCCTGGATGACAGAGAAAGACTCCATCTCAAAAAAAAAAAAAAAAAAAAAAAAGGTAAAATGGACAATTATGTTGTTCTTTGCTCAGGATCTCTATTTTCTTGGATGAGCATTTCACCTTATTCCAAAATCACGTGAATGGTAGCAACTATGTTTGTACAGACTTTTGACCATTAACATCTTTTGCTCCAGGTATAGGCACTGAATTTAATTTGCACCAATCAGCATATCGAGCTCTTTATATTGGCTTGGCAATGCTTTTGCAACTCCTGTTCTTTAGCCACAGTTCATTTACTTGTCTTGTAGTAGAGATTCAAGTAATTTAGGCTAATAAAAATCTTCCATAGAAATTTTTTTTTACTGGAAATAATGATGTCCTTCCATTTCTCTGCAATCGTAATAATCATCATTTATAGATATTGGAAGCTGTCATTTTCTTCACTTTCTAGGACAGTACGTACATAATGAGTAAGAATTAAACAATGTGATAAATAAGACAAAAAGAGGGCGTCCGAATCCAAGAGGTCTTTGAAAGTCAGCTTCACGTGTGTACATCCTGAAACTCGGTTTTTGGACTATTTGTTTTGTTTTGTGTACCATATTCCTACTTTCAAATAGAGTCTTATTTTCTCTAGGTGTGTTCAAATAAGATTTAGTTTACTTATTTCTGAACAGCACAGAAAGGCCAATGGGGAAGCCGCAGTCTTTCCTAGTGATATTTTAAAGTGTATTTCTCAACTTCTTGGTCATGTCATGAAGTCTTGGTTAACTATAAGATTCAGAGAGTGTGATTCTAATGATTTTTAAAATAATTTCTGAGGTTTACAAATACGGTCAATTTCTTTACTAGGGTTTTTATTTAAGTACAAATGTTTTACTTCACCTTAAATTTTTATCTGTGATTGATACATTCACTTCTCCCACAGTTTTTGCAGGACTCTAGAGAAAGAGGAATGTTGAAAAGATAATTCATGCCTAATGTTTAGGATGTTAGCCTTGATTCATAGTAATGAGCTACACACTGATACCATACTTAGGCTTATATCATTAATGATAGAATAACAGAACAGAAAGGCGTAACACTTAGAAAGAATTGCGAGGCAAACTTCGAATGTTTTCAATGGAAGTTTCATAGAAGGACGCCATTAATCTTGAGACTGGAGAACTAATTTGGTAAGTTAAACATGGTTCAAATTCTGTTCCCCAGTCACATAATTTAAAAACACACAGGAGGCCAGGCACAGTGGCTCACGCCTATAATCCCAGCACTTTGGGAGGCCAAGGCCAGTGGATCATCTGAGGTGGAGACCAGCCTGACCAACATGGAGAAATCCTGTCTCTACTAAAAATACAAAATTAGCCGGGTGTGGTGGCGCATGCCTGTAATCTCAGCTACTCGAGAGGCTGAGGCAGGAGAATCGCTTGAACCCGGGAGACAGAGGTTGTGGTGAGCCGAGATCGTGCCATTGCACTCCAGTTTGGGCAACAAGAGCGAAACTCCATCTCAAAAAACAAACAACAACAACAACAACAACATGAATTGAATCAGACACTACTTGGAAATGAACATTTAGCAATCAAGCATTGTAGAAACTGATATAAAATCAGAAGTTATTTTATTCATTTAAAATGAAAACAATACTTGTTAAGCCAGGTCAACTTGGGTGCCTTTTGGCCAGTTGGTTCTCTGTTTTGGATTAGAATACATGTGGACACAAATTACAATTAATAGACTAGAGGGCCTATGAGAGAATAATTCGTGTAACTTAGTTTTCTGACGGTAGTGCACAAATATTTATGTGCTCAGTCCCACAATAAGCAATTATTACCAAAAATAGTAGAAATGACCCACTTGCATTTTCAAGAATGTTTCTATTTAGACAAAAATCTTTACAGTCACCCTAAGGTTAAGTGACATGAACAAGATTACACAGGTGGTTAATTGAGTGAATAGGAATACTAGGATCAGAGACCACCTGTGGTCATTTTTAGCAAAATGAGTTCTCAGTAAGGCCAGAGGTGAAATTTATCCTTGAAGGAGTCTTAAATCTAAGAACATTTTATTACTTTATAATAATACTTTACTTTGTGTGCATTTCATCCATCATTAAGTTCCAAGTAGCTCTGCAAATAAAAGCACTTTCTTAATTTTCAGCTGAGCGGCAATCATTAGAGCATATTTTTGTAATCTTTAACAAAACTAACATGACTTGATCTATGTTTAATTATTTTCTCAAAATGATTCTCTTCAAAATACACTAAAAGTAAAAAATGCACAAAGTAATAACCATAAAAATAAAATTATTGATTACTAATATTCATTCTCAATGGGGGACAATATGCCCTCAGTAGATTTTTGGAGGTGGTAAAAAAAAAAATCTTAAAGTTTTTATTATAAAAATACAAAGTAGATAAAAGAACATACAGTACATTTGTGGCATTAAATCTCATTAGCAGAGTTAACTTAGGGGAAAAAAATCTTAAAAGATATCTTGGTAGGATAAAAATTAAAAACATGTGCAAAACACTGATCTACACAATTTATTGAAATATTCTTTATGTATTAAAACAAAAGCCAAGTGGCTTTATGAAAGTCAGATGAAATGATTAGCTCTCTTATAGGAAGATCCTTGAAGATTATCTAAATGCAAAAAATATTTTCATTCTTTACACCCAATGTCCTTCCTCATTTTAGTTTTTATTTCCTCTGTAGTCAAATCTTCATTTGAAGTCTTCCTGGTCTTGTCAGGATCCCTTTCTTTCACAACGCACCCTTCACAAAATTCATGTGAAATTCGGATACCCTTTGTTAGAAATCCTCTTGTCTGGCATTATAAGTCCTGGTTCAGAAATATAAAACACTATTTTTTACAAATGCTGTTAAAACAACTCATAACTATTCTAGAATGTTCATTTTTACTTGTAAGAAACATCATTCCTTTTCAAATATTTATTTTCTAAATAAAAAATATTTATGTTAATATTTCTAAAACAAGATTTTCAGTAGAAAATCTCATGTATGCTCAGATTAGAAATTTTTTTTTCTATAAATCTAGTGATTATTTTGAACTTCATTTCCACCTGGAAAAAGAAAATGTAATCTTAAGCATCTGATACAGTTTGCATGCATTATGTTGGTGCAAAAGTAATTGTGTTTTTGCCATTGAAAGTGATGACAGAAACCACAACTACTTTTGCATCAACTTAATATCTACCACAAGTTTGTGTTTTGGAAACTTGTTCCCCAGTGCAGGAGGTGGCACCTTTGGGAGGTGGTCAGGTTATGAGTGCTCTACCCTCAGGAATGGATTAGTCCATTTATATATTGATGGATTAAAAGAATAATAAGTTATCAGGGGAGTGGGTTAGTTAGCACAACAGTGGATCTGTTATAAAAGCCAGTTTTTCTGTCCTGAGCCCTCTTGCCATGTGATATCCTGCCCTGCCTCAAGACTCTACGGGGAGTCTCCACTGCAAGAAGGCCATCATCAGATGTGGCCCTTCGACCTGGGGTTTTCCAGTCTCCACAACTGTAAGAAACATATTTCTATTCTTTATAAGTTACCCAGTCTCAGGTATTCAGTTACAGCAACATAAAACAAACTGAGAGTATCTTTAGTTAAACTCAGATACTCTAGGGAGATTTTTCTTCTCCTCCCCTCTTCAGAGTTGACTTTAAATTGGAGAGTTGATGGCATCCTGTGCTGATTATGAAGGGGCTGATTACTTCTGCAAATTGTCTGCTCCTGAGTTATACTATTCACACCTTTTCTTAAGCAATATCATCAGAAATACGGCACATTTGGCATCTAGTGAGAGATTTACATCTTAAATTGATTTAGAAATCAGGATCCAAAACTAAAGTCAGTGAATCATCTAGAACACAAAATAGAAGGAGCACTCACTCACACTTGGGTGATCTGAGTACTCTCCTCTGATGTAAATATATGCTTACACTATATTAAGTTGAGGCCTCTCATTTTCTTTCTTTTTTTTTTTTTCTCTTTTTTTTTTTTTTTTTTTTGAGATGGAGTCTTGCTCTTGTTGCTCAGGCTGGAGTGCACTGGTGCGATCTCAGTTTATCACAACCTTCACCTCCTGGGTTCTAGCGATTCTCCTGACTCAGCCTCCCGAGTAGCTGGGACTACAGGCACCTGCCACCACACCCAGCTAATTTTGTATTTTTAATAGAGATGGGATTTCTCCACGTAGATCAGGCTGGTCTCGAACTCCCGAATCAGATGATCCGCCCGCCTTGGCCTCCCAAAGTGCTGGGATTACAGGTGTGAGCCACCGCGCCTGGTGAGGCATCTCATTTTCAAAATTAGAAAAAAAATTAAATCAGGCCTTAATCTGTCTCGTGCTCAGTGAACTACTGATCCCTTTAATGACAAAGGTAAGTTCCATTACTTTCTTATGATTTTACTTAAGCTAAACTCCAGTGAATCTCTTCCAAACACATACACACACACACACACACACACACACACACACACACACAGACAAACTTTCTACTATAATGCAATCTACCCTGGTGGCTTGAAAACATCTGCAAGCTTGCCATCTCTTTAAAAGAAGCTAGAACACATATTTCTAGCCTCACAACAAAAATTCAAACTGTCACCCTAAAATTCTATACTATGCATAAATAGTTTTCAAAACTAAAGGTGAATTATAGACATTTCCAGACATTTAAAAGCTAAAATAATTCATCAGCAGCAGACCTATATTATAATACAATCTTACATTAAGACAATCAAGGAGAAGCAAATTGTGGTCAGGTTCAAATCTAAATCTATAGGAAAAAAATGATGAGAATCCAAAAGTAACTGCAACAAAAGCAAAAATTGACAAATGGGATCTAATTAAACTAAGGAGCTTCTGCACAGCAAAATAAACTATTAACAGAGTAAAGAGACAAACTACAGAATGGGAGAAAAATTTTGTAAAATATGCATCTAACAAAGGTCTAATATTCAGCATCTATAAGGAACTTAAACAAATTTATGAAAACAAACAACCCCATTAAAATTGGGCAAAGGGCATAAACAGATACTTCTCAAAAGAAGACATACATGTGGCCAACAATCACATGTACAAAAGCTCAGCATCACTGATGATTAGAGAAATGCAAATCAAAACCACAGTGAGATAACATCTCACACCAGTCAGAATGGCTGTTATTAAAAAGTCAAAAAATAACATGCTAGCGAGATTGTGGAGAAAAAGAAATGCTTTTACACTGTTGGTGGGCGTGTAAATTAGTTCAACCATTGTGGAAGACAATATGGCAATTCCTCTAAAACCTAGAGACAGAAGTACCATTCAACCCAGTAATCCCATGACTGTGTATATACTCCAAGGATTATAAATTGTTC
Source organism: Chlorocebus sabaeus (assembly GCF_047675955.1). Taxonomy (NCBI): domain Eukaryota; kingdom Metazoa; phylum Chordata; class Mammalia; order Primates; family Cercopithecidae; genus Chlorocebus; species Chlorocebus sabaeus. Next base: position 78,175,474 of record NC_132905.1, read on the forward strand.
TACTATAAAGACACATGCACATGTTTACTCACTGCAGCAATATTCACAAGAGCAAAGACATGGAATCAACCTAAATGCCCATCAATGATAGACTGAACAAAGAGAATGTGGTACATAGACACCATTGAATGCCGTGGAGCCATTTAAAAAAGCATTAGATCATCTCCTTTGCAGGGACGTGGATGGAGCTGGAGGACATTATCCTTAGCAAACTAAGACAGGAACAAAAAAGTCAAATACCACATGTTCTTACTTTTAAGTGGGAGCTGAATGATGAGAACACATGGGCATGTAAAGGGGAACAATGCATACTGGGAACTATGGGAGGGCAAAGGATGGGAGAAGGGAGAGGATGAGGAAAAACAACAAATGGACACTAGGCTTAATACCAGGGTGATGAAATAATCTGTACAACAAACCCCCATGACACATGTTTACCCATGTAATAAACCTACACATCCTGCACATGTGCCCCTGAACTTAAAAGTTAAAATAAAGAGAGAATCAAAAGCAGTAAATATGTGGGCAAATATAAAATATGCATTCTGTTTGGACTCTCCTTGGCCAGAGATCAGAGGACCAAAACTAAAGAATCACCATCTTGGCACTATAATTAACCACGACAGGCAGTAAGAAATAGAGTTGCTATTAACATCATGGGCCCAGGCAGGAATGTCTTTTGGACTCAGATGGTCCTGTTGCATTACTCTTTTTACTCTCTCTCTGTGTCATAATTGTGAATGCGAATGGATATGTGCAGTAACCTTTCTAAGAAATGCATAGTCAACAGGGCTCTGATGTCTCTGGAATGAGAATTTTTACCACACCACAAGTCAAATACTATGAGTAGCAGGTGTGGTTTTGTAGGAAAATGATCAGTATCAATCTTGAAGTTATCCTCATTGATAAGAGCTGTAGTTAATTCCACTAACCTCTATCTTTCGTTTGTTTCCTACCAGCCTCAGAGAAAAAGGACCACAGGAATCTTGGACCTCACATATATATGAAAAAGAAGTTTTATGGTGTGCAAATTATGGATGGTGAGAGTAATTTGTACAGTTTAGATAACTGTTCACAAACGAACATACTAATTCACAAAAGAACATGTAGGGAGTGTAGCTAGCTGGCAGTCTTCAGTTCTTACAGACTTCTGGATCAGACACATCTTTCAAACTGAGGCCACACTCCTTCAAGGAAGCCCCAGCCAATGATTGAGCTGGTATTGGGCCTGTCCATTACTTTTCAACATGGGACTCCTCTAATAGGCAGTCTTTGCTCTGGAACTCTGTGTTGTACCTCTGCACTGTAGTCTGAGTCTCTCTTTGCCTTTTGTTCTCTTCTTCCTTTCCTTACATGTATCATATATGCATTGCGGTCAAAGAATTTCTTTCTCCAACTCCAATTTGTCCTCATTTTATCTTTCACAGGTATTAACCCCTAATAAGCCTCTTGGACACCTCGCTCAATCCCAGCATTTACTACTCATAGAATTAATTACATATATCCAAAAAGTCAATAATTCATTATCTGCAAATGTAGACTTTTAAATATATAGGTTGAACAACTATCCCATTAATTTGATGAATGTACAACATAATTATAGCTGATTGAAACTTTAAACAGTTTGTTGTTGTTGTTGCTTTGTTTTGCTTTTTTTCTAGTGGATGCATACAAATTGTTTTATTTCAATTATTTGGACCATTTTCTTCTGTTACCTTTTAACATGACATATGAAGGAATTTAACAAATTCCAAAAGTGAGTCTTTTAAATAAAGTCCTGTCTATTATGGACTTTAAACTTGGTTCTTAAAATATGATCATAGGGTATGTAAATAAATACCTTAATAATACTACCCTTACCCAAGGGAAAAGGGTAGTAACAATACAACAGTTAATTGAACTTTTTTTTTTTTTTTTCAAATGTGCTATTTACTGTAACATCCTTTCTGCTTGGATTCTAAATGATCCATTCTTGGATATTTTCACTGGTATCTTCCTTTCTGTCTTATCTTTGTCTATTTATCTTTTAGATGCTGATACTTTAAAGTATAAGTATTAAAGGGGACTTTCCATTATATCCCCAATTCTGTTATATATTACTACAGAGGATTTATTCTGCCTCCTGCTAATTGCTCATATATTATGATTATTTACTCATCCACAAGTTTCATAATAATATGTATCTCAACAAGGACTATCACTTTAAAGTTTAAATTTATTTCTTAAATCTATGTATTTACATTAATGACTTTAAGCTTCTGTATTTGTTTTAAAACATCTGTATGTATTTTTAAATTTTTTTTAAGGGGTGGGGTCTCGTATTGTTGTCCAGGCTGATCACGAACTTCTAGGCTCAACTTCTCCTCCAGCATCGGCCTCCCAAAATGCTGGAGTTACAGGCATGAGCCATTGTGCCTAACCATAGAATATTTGTATGTTTTTGTTATGAACGATTAGGGTGACTATAAATAAACAAATTGTATGGTTGTAGTTCAAGTTAGTGTTACTGATTGTGGTAAGCAGAGTTCTGAAGATTCCCATTTTCAGGTAATTAATCCAAACACAAATCTCAGTACTGCTGTCAGGGGACTTTGCAGATGTAACTAAAGTGATTAATCAGCTTCCCTTAAAATAATGACATTATTCTGAATTATTCAGACGTGTTCAACATAATCACAGAAGTCATAAAAGACAGATAATTTTTCTTTGGTGAGGGGCTGAGAGATGTGTCAGAAGATGAAGTCAGAAGACAAGAGGAAGAAAGGAAGGTGAGAGAGTTTTGAAGTGTGAGGAGGTGGGAGGTCTCTGTAGGCTAAGATTGACCGCTGGCCATTAAGGAAACAGGGACTGCAGTTTTACAACCACTGGGCACTGGATTTGAGCAACAACTTGAATGAGCATAGGAACCAGTTCTTCCAAGAGTCTCCTGACACAGAGCCAAGTCAGCCAACAGCTTGATTTTGCCCTTGTGAAACCGAGACCAAAGAAACCAGCTGAGTCAGCTTGGATGTTTGGCCTACAGAACTGAGAGATAATAAATCTACATTCTTTAAAGTTATTACATTTGTGGCAACCTGTTATAAGAGAAAGAGGAAACTTGCAAACTGATAGAGGATTTTTTTCTTAGATTTTATATTGTAAATTTGCATATAATATGAATACCAAGCCTTTATAATATCAGATTGGTGGAAAAGTAACTACAGTTTTTGCAATGAAAGGTAATAGCAAAAATCACAATTACTTTTGCACCAACCTAATAGAATACCCAGATTCAGTCTGAAGTTTCCACTGGGCTTCAAAGACATTTTATATTCTTTCTTCTCTTTCTGTGGTGACCACGGGGGTCACATGCTGGAAACAGTGGCATCAAAGAGGTAAGGAGACTGTAAAACCAGGTTATTACTTCGGGGATTGCCACTCATATGAAATATACAATCTTCGTTGAAGTGTGCCATGAATGAGAAAAAAAACATATAGTGTTAAACCACTGAGATGTTTTTGTTCTCTTGTGTATGTGTGTGGGATGGATGTAGAGAAAAACATATAAGCAATATGTTTCATTATTCTGCTTCTGAGATGTTGGGAGGCACTTCATCCCTCCTAAGGAGCTCAGTGAATGCATTTGATGAAAAGAGTATGCAAAGAAAGTTTTCACTTACAGTAATTTTGACTTATTTTCAGATGATGGAAATATATATGAGACAGTTAACCAGAAGCAGGCATCATTGTTTTTTTCAGTATTGATATTAAGTATTGTATTAGTCCATTTTCCTGCCACTGATATAGGCATACCTGAGACTGGGTAATTTATAAAGATAAAGAGGTTTAATGGACTCACAGTTCCATGTGGCTGAGGAGGCCTCACAATCACAGCAGAAGGCGAAAGGCACATCTTACATGGTGGCAGCCAAGACAGAATGAGAGCCAAATGAATGGGGAAACTCCTTATAAAACCATGAGATCTCGTGAGACCTACTTACTATCATGAGAACAGTTTCATGGAAACTGCTCCCATGATTCAATTATTTCCCACCAGGTCCCTCCCACAACCTGTGGGAATTACGGAAGCTAAAATACAAGATGAGATTTGGGTGGGGACACAGCCAAATGATATCAAGTATTTTTGTTTGTTGGTTGGTTTTTTTTTTTGAGATGGAGTGTTGGTCTCTCTCCCAGGCTGGAGTACAACGGTGTAAGCTCAGCTCACTGTAACCTCCACCTCCTGGGTTCATGTGATTCTCCTGCCTTAGCCTCCCTAGTAGCTGGGATTACAGGCATGCACCACCATGCTTGGCTAATTTTTGTATTTTTATTAGAGATAGGGTTTCACTATGTTGGCCAGGCTGGTCTTGAACTCCTGACGTCATGTGATCTGTCCACCTCGGGCTCCAAAAGTGCTGGAATTACATGCATGAGCCACTACGCCTGGCCCATATCAAAACTTAATATGAGTTTCTCCTGGATCCTACAATCTCATCAGGTATAAAATTAAATATGCTAGTGCAAGATCTTTGCCTTTCCATGTATTCTCCTTGATATGCAAAACTAGGGTTGATAATGGTCACAACCTGAGTAATACTAACACCTATTATGATGGGAAAACCATGCAGTCATAAAAAAAATGAGATCATATCTTTTGAGGGAACGTGGATGGACCTGGAGGCTGTTATCCTTAGCAAACTAATTCAGGAAGAGAAAACCAAATACTACATGTCCTCACTTATAAGTTGGAGCTAAATGATAAGAACTTTAGAACACAAAGAAGGAAACAACAGAAACTGGGGTCTATTTGACGGTGGTAGGTTGGAGGAGGGAGAGGAACAGAAACAATACCTATTGGGTACTGGGCTTACTACCTGGGTGATGCAATAATATGTACAGCAAACCCCTGTGACAAGTGTTTACCTATGTAACAAACATTCACATGTACCCCTAAACTTAAAGCAAAAGTTAAAAAAAAAAAAAAAAGAAACGCAATGCTTATAAGAAATATATCTGAGGACAGAAAACAAAGGGATCAAGGCTTGGAGATGGCACTAAGCATGTGGAGTTAGCCTAAAATCGGAAGGTTACTAGAGGTCCTTTGAACTAGGGTATGACCTGGTGAAGATGATTTTATCAACAGTGTGAAAGATGAATGTGAGGGACCTGACACTGGAGGTAGAAACTGACCCATAGTGAGCCAGCAGTGTTGGAGAGAAGGAGACAGATGTGAGAACTATTTTAGAAACAGGATGTGGCAAATTGTAGAAGTATGGAGTGCTGCAGGAAATAAGGAAAGGGGAGTCTACAGAAATGAACAGTTCCTGTCTTTGATGTTTTGATGATTTGTATAACCATAATCTTACTGAAAGTGTTCAAGAGGAAAAAATATTTCCTATGCATTTTTTTATTTTTATTTTTGTAGACAGGGTCTCGCTCTGTCATCCAAGCTACAGTGCAGTGACATAATAGCTCACTGTAACCTGGAACTCCTGGGCTTAAGCAAGCCTCTCATCTCAGCTTCTTGAGTAGCTAGGATAACAGGTGCGCCACCATGCCCGGTTAATTTTATTATTTATTTATTTATTTATTTTTGATAGGGACAGTATCTCACTATATTGCTCAGGCTGATCTCGAACTCTTGGCCTCAAGAATCTTCCCATTCTGGCCTCTTGATGTTCTGGGATTACATGCATGAGCCACCACATATGTTTTATGCATGTATTTTTCTCTGCATTTCTTCAAAGGTGGTTTCATGTTCTAATCTAAATCTTAGTAGAGATGAATGGAATTGCTATCATGTATTACCCAATACAACAGCTCATTCGGTTATTGTTCTAATTATGTGAATGAACAGGTTAATGTACCATAAAATCCCAGTCTATAGAGAAAAGCATCACCAGGTCTGAGATCCAAATAGGATTTTTAGAGTGGTTTTACCTATGGCTTTTAAATTAAAAACCTAATGTGCTTTCACCTTCAATTAAGCACAATTGCCAAGTATAATTGACCATAGTAATATAACTAGTAATTTGAGGACACTCAACATGCACATGCTGTACACACTTAAAAATGAGTTTAGCTTATTTCATGGAGCTTTAGGCCTAGAAATCACTTCATGAAAAATCTAATTTAAACCTTTCTCTGTAAGGAGGAGAAATAATTATGAACTGCAGTTGCTCAGCAAGCGTAAGGTACATCCAAAGGAAAACCCAGGCCTAACCCTTGCATGAAACAAAACCAGGCCAAAGCATTCTCTATTTGTCATTGTTTCCAGAATTCATGTTTATTACTAGAATTAACATTCCCATCTATCTCCTTCCTCCCTACTCACTGTCCACCAATCAATTAATAACTTTTTTTTCATTCTCCTATCTGGCTTCCAGGCATTAGTGGCTCAGATAGGATACATCACCAGTGCATTTTTTAAATGAGAAGGTTTCAGGCACAAAACAGTGCCAGTTCCATTTAGAAAACATAGGTATTGGTGAGATAGAAAAAGACAGGGTTAGAAAACATAGGTATTGGAGAGAGAGAAAGAGACAGAGGGAGGGAGAAAGAGAATCTTGTCACTAATTTAATCTCATGAAAGAAAAACCTTAGATGTGTTCTTTCTGAAGGAAAAAAATGGGAGGTAAAAATGTGGTTATATTTAATCACACCAGATTTTTATACATTTTAAAACCATTCCAAATAACTATTTTTTTTTTTGTTTTATTCATTCTTTCCATTGTGTGCTTTGTTTTTTCCTGTTTCTTTACTTTGCTTTCATCATTATCATTTCCTTCTTTCTGCATTCTACAGGTCAATTTTTTAAATCCTAACTTTCTGAGATAGATGGGATAGATTAATGTTCTCATTTATGCTGCGTACATATTACTGGTCATTACTGCTATGTATTTTTGTCTTTATACTGCTTTTGTGCATTCTTCAAGTCATCACCTGTATTACTTTGGTATAATTCAGTTAAAGATATTTTCTAATTCTATTGTGAATTTATAGGTAATGGATTGTTTAGTCTTTGATTTCCAAGTTTGTAAGGACAATCTAGTTATCTTTTATTACTGATTTATCAATTAACTTATGAACAAAAACCATACATTGACATTTTGAAATTTGTTACTATTTTGTTATTTTATTAGCTATTAAGAAATATTTTGCTGAAATTGTAGATTTGTCTATTTCCCCTTGGTTTTCTGTAAATTAGTGAGTCTGCATTTTAAAATAGTATTATTAACTTCTTATATATTTCTTACAACCTTTTAGGAATTGATTTTATTATCAATATTAAACATTTCATTCATCTCTAGCAATGTATTTTATTCTTAAAATTAGTTCATCTGGCATTAATACAGGTTAATGTCTGATTGGAATATTCTTTTTCATTGTTTTTATTTGCAAATTTCCTGTGGTTATGATTAAGTGTTTCTCTTCTAAATAACTTAGATTTTTTCCCTTTTGAAAGTATTTTTCATTGGCCAATTAATGTAATTACATATATATGTGTGTGTATATATACATATATATTTACGCTTATATGTATATAACATAATTATATATAAACATAAGTGCTTTCTATTTGTTTCTCTAATGATATATTTTTTCCCTCTTTCATTTCCTGATTCTGTATCTTTTTTTGTTTCTTCTGCTTTTATTTATTTCGATGTTATACATGGTATTTTATTACCATTTAATAGTAATGGTTCCATGAGGAACTTCAACACATTAAAGTATCTCAGACTTATAAGAGTCTTACATTGCTGACTACTTTTGATTCTTCTCTAAACAATGAACTGCCCTTTTAGTCTCCTTTTCCCCCTCCACAAGACTATCCTATTACTTTGCTGTGCCTTAATTAGGTCTATGTTATAAATTTTAAATAATATTGCTCTTTTGGTTTTATATAGTCAAAATTTATTTAAACATAGAATATTTATCTTTAACTTTTCACCTGCCTGAACAGTACATTCTAGTATTTCCTTCAGTATAATTATGATGGTTACTAATTTTCTCTCCCTCCTTCTCCTTCTTATCCTCTCTCTCTGTTCTCTTCCCTCTCTCTTTTGGCTTTCAAATGTATACGTTTTACCTTAATTACAAAAGGGTATTATTATAGGTAGTATTTTTTTTTATTACATGGAAGACTCCATTCAGTATACAGCATTTTCAGCGTTAGCATTATTTATCTTTTTGTTTCTGGCTTTTAAAATATCTCCTATTTGCCTTTGCTTTCTGCAGAAATAACAGTGGTAGATTTACATGTTTCATGCTGCTTCGAGTTTTGTGGATTTCTTGTATTTTTATTGTTTTCATTTATTTCATTAGTATAGAAACATTCTGAACCTTTATCTATTCATTAACTATAAATTATTCTACATTCTGTATTTTTCTTCTGGTCATCCAGACATTAGATTTCTCTTACTATCCCCTGTATCTTTGATTTGTCAAAAATACACACTTATTTTTCACAACATGATAACTGCAGTCTGTTCCATTTGCCTGAAATTATCCCCACAAGCATTTTGTGCAGATGACTGATTCAAAAGTTCAGAAATCAGTTTAAATATCACTGCTTTAGAAAAATGTCTGCCTATTACGTCTGTTGACTTACCCAATCTTTCCAAAACACTATTTTCTCCATTTCCTCATTTACTATTTTTGTGTGTTTTTGCTCACTTTTAAACCTGAATAAACTCTACAACTCCAAGGAGCTTACTGGTTTAATTTATGATAGCTGTACCATCTATAAAATTGCAGACCAAATTTACTTAATAATATCACTTAAATTAATAAATAAAAGCATGATATAATAGTTATAACTACATCATAAGATTGTTAGAATTACATAAAATAATGCTCATATCTTATTAGCACCATGCATGGTATCAAGCAAGGTTTCTGTTTTGACCATCACCATTATCATATTACTTATACACACAGTAAGATAAAATGCTATTCAATGAATTTGGGATCACAGCCAAATTAATCTTCTAACTTTGGTGTTCTGTGATATTTTTAGAAATGAATATCACTAACAAGTGAATTCCAATCTCATATCTATTTAAGAAGATGACACACAGAACTGCAACTGCTTTAACAAGTTCTATCTCTACACTGCCATGAGCTTTTACTTTCCACTTGTATGATATTCTATGGTCAGCTCAATCTCCTGTTCCCTTGTTTTCCTTCTTTTTATATTAGAACATTATGATTCTTTTTTTTTTCCTTTTTAATTTTTAATGACCGAAACAAAGCATCTAAAACCGCAGCTTCTGGAAGAACCACTTGTTCTTGCCTGTCTTGTATCTCTCTTCAAACTTGACCTTGGCCGATCGTCGGGCCTTGCGTTTAAGAGCAGGATCTCTGAAGACATCTTTATTGATGACAGTTTTGTCCAAGGGGATATCCACAGAGTACCTTGTGGGCATGAGGTGATTGTAGTTATAAACTTTCACAAAAGACTTGATCTTTGACCTCTTGGCGATCTTCAGAACATTATGATTCTTAAGTTTTATTTCTATGGCATAATTTTAATCGTAATTTTTGAAATAACAATAATAAACTTAGAAATCTGAAAATTTCATTTCAACTCAGAGTCCATAAAGAACTTACCTTCTCATATACACTGAAAATTTTATAAAGCAAAATTTAAATTGGTATTAAATTAATATTGTTTTACCTTGATTATCTTCCAGGGAATAAAGAGTTTGAGTACAATAAAGATGCAAGGAAAGCCCATACTTCTTAGCTCTGTAAGTTATTAATAGATCCAAATAGAAGCAATGAACACATCATATTGAAACAAATCAGTTGGTAATGGGATTTATCAGTTCAGTAGGCATTTGAAGCCTGTTTAGTGTTAATGAAATATCTTAAATTCTAAAAATTGCAATTTGTAGCAATAGTTGTAATTACTGTATTATGATCATGCTATATCCATTTCCAAATATCTTATCAACAGCTATTTTGTACCTTAAATGGTTAGCGATATGTCACATTATATCTCTGACAATTTTATTATGTTTACCACTATAATCACCACATCATTTTTATGCTAGGAAGGCAGTAATGGGAAATTCCATTTATGACAATTTGTACATTTTCATGTGATACCCTGGGCATCACATGCAGAGAACAATGATATATTCGTTCACCTTAGTGTGAGTAACCATGTGAATTGACTTTTCATGTGTGTAATACATGCACATTACATGTTATTGAAATCTAAGATAATGTTATTTTAATAGAATAATTGAAAAGTAATGCTATATTCATAAGCAACTACTTGACTTTCTACATATATATGTAGAAAATGCCCTCAACTCAGGAAATCACATTAAAATAAACTGAAACAATTTTTCTCATTTCAGTGGTCCATTTTGTGAACCAGATTTCAGTGAGAACAAAATAATTGAAACCAGTTGTTTCAATAACTCTTCCAACAAACTTAATAAAATTAATCCGTCGTATATCCAGACACAAACTGTCAGACTAAAAACTATAATCTGATGTAACTGAAACCTATTCTATTTGCCAAGTGTTTAAAAGTTATTTCCATATATCACTTCCCCAAATTTTTATGAGGTGTCCAAAAGGACACGTTACTATTTTTAATATTTTTCTGGGCTCCGGATATGGCCAATTTTAAAAATAATGTGTTTGTTTTAGTTTCACTTTAAAGTGTTGTAAGATGCTAACCTCAGAGCTCAACCAACAGACCAGAATAATAGTAAAAAAAAAAAAAAAAAAAAAAACTCTCACCTTTTTATATTCAGAGCTTTTGAAATCCTTGATCCTCAATGTCAGCTTATGCAGCTTCTCAAAAGAGTTTCTCATGTTCTTCCTGCCCTTAACCTCCCGAATTGGGAAGGACAGAGCTGTGAACTGGTAAGTTCATTTTCCATTCATCTAAACCCACAGTCACTTCCTCTACCTATGACTTCCTTCAGGGCGTCTTTCTCTGGGGCTCTTGCTGTCAGACTCGCCCTTTTGCTTTGAGGACTGGATTTACTTCTTTTAAGGAGTTATTTATTATTGCCCCAAATATACTCATTTCTCCTAAGAACTTAGCTTTTTGAGGATTTTCAGTTTTTTCCGGATTGCCCATTTGTAGATCTATTTCTGTACATTAATAAGATGCATAATTTGTGCATCTCTGAAAGTGAGATTTTTTTTGTAGGTACCCAGAAATGTGGCATTTGCTTACTTATTAAATACTCCAGTTGGTATTTCTAGTGATGGTATTCCCAGGGGTTATTCTAAAACACTTAAAAAAATGCCTCATTACATCTGACCATTAAAGGGAGCTTTTCCATGCCGAATACTTTCTGACTTTTGCCAACTTTAATCGATCAGATATTGGGAGAGTTCAATAATTCTTTAAATTTTAATTAAAGTATACTTTACTGAAGTATAGTGTTTCTGACTTTAGTTGAAACCAGAGTACAATGTTTCCCCATAAATGTTTTACTTGGCCGTCTTTATGAAAATTGCAAATATAACCTAGTCAAGATCTCTGAGCATAAAAAGTTTTAGGTAAAATAAGAGTACTTTTCTATTGAAAAAATTAGCCGGGCGCAGTGGCGGGCGCCTGTAGTCCCAGCTACTCGGGAGGCTGAGGCAGGAGAATGGCGTGAACCCGGGAGGCGGAGCTTGCAGTGAGCCGAGATTGCGCCACTGCACTCCAGCCTGGGCGACAGAGCGAGACTCCGTCTCAAAAAAAAAAAAAAAAAAAAAAAAAAAAAAAGAGTACTTTTCTATTGATAAATCTTGGTCACAAACATGAAGTGTAATAAGTAATCTTTGCCAATATTGTCCTTTTAAATTCTGATTCTCTTTTTCATGAATGTGCTATAATAGCTCTATGGTAAACTTTCTTGTTGTCCCCTCAGTTTTAAAAATATAAGATGATCTATAGGCTCTTTATCGTTACAAATTAATAGTACCTTTCTCATAGAACGTTTGCTTAATAGTCATTATTTTTGAATTGAGTGAATGTTTCCATGTAATATTTCTTTCTTCCTTCTCAAACTAGGATTCTTCAAGATGTTCATAAAAAACAGATATTATTTAAAAAGTATCAATTTTAAACATTTTTTGTACCAAAATAAACTTATACTAACTTGTTGCAACTTTTCTTTTCTTTTTCTTTTTTTTTCTTTTTGAGATGGAGTCTCGCTCTGTCGCCCTGGATGGAGTGCAGTGGCGTGATCTCGGCTCACTGCAAGCTCCGCCTCCTGGGTTCAAGCAATTCTCCTGCCTCAGCCTCCCAAGTAGCTGGGATTACAGGCACCTGCCACCACGCCCGGCTAATTTTTTGTATTTTAGTAGAGACGGAATTTCACCATGTTACTCAGGCTGTTTTCAAACTCCTGAGCTCAGACAATCTGCCCACCTTGGCCTCCCAAAGTGCTGGGATTACAGGCGTGAGCCACCGCACCCGGCCGGTTGCAACTTTTCCTAACTTGTCTCAATATGATCTAGTTTGAGGCACCAAGGAGGGGACACTGGTTTGAAAAAAGCACTATCAGAGCAACATGAATTCTGTGAAAATTGAAGAAAGAACAAACACAAATTTATGGTAATCCTTAGGTGGAAGAATGATGACATCATTAATACTTTATAAAAAGCTTATGGGTAATGTCCATCATAGTTTCCCTTTTATAAATTGGAACATTTGATGTCTTCATATTTTATGTAGGATTTTACATGCATTCATTAATAAAATTGGCTTGTAATTTTCCTCAATTGTAAAGTCCCCATAAAGTTGATTCCAAAGTTACAACAGTCTCATAAAGTGAGTGGGAAATTTTCCTGTATTTTCTATCCTGTGGAAGAAAAAAAAAAAGAGAGAAAACTTTATAGAAACAATGCCCCCAATAAATCAGCAGTTTACAACAGATAGCTAACTTTAAGAAGGGATGGGATGATGTTGAAGATGAAGCTTGCAGTGGCAGAACATCTACACCAATTTGCAAGGAAAAAAATTAATCCCTTTTCTGCCCTAATTGAAGTAGACAGATGACCAAAAACAGGAACAATAGCCAACACCATAGATATCTCAGCTTGTTCAGCTTACATAATTCCGACTGAAAAATTGAAATTGAGAACATTTTCTACTTGATAGGTGCCAAAATAATTACACCGAGATCAGCTGCAGACCAGAGAAGAGCTTTCAGTGGAAATTTTAAACCAAGTGGGACCAAGATCTTGAAGCAATTATTTTAACCATATAACAAGAGATGAAACAAAGCTTCACCAGTACAATCCTAAAGACAAAGTACAATAAAAACAATGGCTACCAACAGGTAGAAGTGGTCCAGTCAAAGCAAAAACAGACTGTTCAAGAGCAAAGGTCATCACAACAGGTTTTCAGCATGCTCAAGGCATTTTACTTGTTGAGTTTCCAGAGGGCCAAGGATAATGACATCTGCTTATTATAAGAGTGTTTTGAGAAAGTTAGCCAAAGCTTTAGCAGAGAAACACTCAACAAAGCTTCACTACCATGACAATATTCCTGCTTATTCTTCTCCTAAAGCAAGGGCAATACTGTGAGAATTTCGACAAGAAATTATTAGGCATCCACTTTACAGTCCTGATTTGGTTCCTTCTGACAATTTTTGTGTTTCCTAATTTTAAAATTATGTAAAGAACAGCCATTTATTTATTTAATAATATTTTAAAAAGACTGCATTGACACAGTTAAATTCCAAGGATTCTCATTTCTTTATGGAGGGACTAAATGTTTGGAATCACTTATAAAAGTGTTTTGAACTTAATGGAGCTTCTGTTGAGAAAAAAAGTTTATATTTTTTATTTTTATATTTTATGTCAATTTTTCCATGAATTTTTGAAGTCTCCTTGTAGCTTCATCTTTAAATTAGGATGTGGAAGTTGACTCTAGGCTTTTGATTATTTATTATTCTTATTAATTTTTTAAAAGTATTGTTACTTAGGTGATGGCTCAGTTTTTCACATAGTTATGGTTCTTACCCTTCCTGTGAAGGCATTTGAATTTGTTAAAAACAAAGTATGAATTTAAAAGCACGAATTATTTTTAAAAGTCTGTGATCTCTAGACATGTGGTCTTGTATATTTTATTCTTTCTTTGTGAATATAACATTACTTTAAACTCCTACTCTCAAATTCTCAGCACATCACTGCATCCTCAGGACATCTTCCATAATGATTCTGCCAAGGTCAAATAATTGGTAATTCAAAATATCCATAGCTCAAATTCATTAAGCTCTCACTATGCTTCACAGAATGTTGTTTCAGAGCATTTTACATAAACTTCACCTGCATCATCGTTATCATCCTTAGACTGGCTAAAATTTTTTATAAACCCAATTGCCAACTACATGAAACATTCCCTTTATATTCTTTTAAAACAGAAGCTCAAATTTTCAAAGTTTGTGTAACTTACCTAATGTTATACGGCTTTGAAATTTCAGAAAGTGATGGAACTTTTTTTTAAGCACTATATTACACAGCCATATTTCCCTTATTATTATTTTAATTTATGATACTTCTTTATTACCTGTTATACAAGTTGGAATGTAACACTCATATCTGAAACTTTTTTAATAATAATCTCTTCATGTATGTGAGTATAAGATCCACTGGGGTAAGAGAGATTCTGGTTTGACTTACAGCTGAATCACAGACACCCTGTAAAGTGCCTGACATGTAGAAGTGGATGAATCATTTGTGGGAGAAAATGAGGAAAGAGTAAAGGAAGAAGAAAAGAGGAAGGAAGAGGGAGAGGATTGAAAAAGAAAGGTGAAAAGGAGGAAGGGCAGAAAAGAGAAAGCAGGAGCACTTGCAATTTTGTGTTTTAGATTCAGCGTGGTGGACAATATTGAGGAACAGGCTATTCCATTTGTCTCAAGCTTACTTAATTCTACATACCTGCCTTTTGTGATAACGTAGCTATGTCCACACCTAATTATAAAAAAGGGAGAGATATGTATTCTAGTTGGGCAGTCATGCTAATTGTCTCTACTAATTATCTCTGCTAAAGATAAAAAGGGTAAAATTTGATAATATCTTAGGGATTTTAGCCACAGAGATTTTGCCTAAATTCCTATGCAATCCTTACTCTGTATATAAAATGTATTTTTTTAAACGGAAGGAATCCAATTTCCAATCCCTCCATGATACCTTTCCTAATTTTACTGCATAACATATGCAATATATTAGCATTCAATTATATATTAAATTAATTTACTTAGTGACCTGACTGTGAATATTCTCTATCATAGCCAGTCTCTCTTCTACTTTCTCTGTCCTCGCTATGCTACTATCCTTGTTGTTTCTTGAATAGCCAAACATGATCCCCACTTAAGGCTTTTGCTTTCACTGGTCCTGCTCCCTAATCGTCTTCTCTCTGTCACTGTCAAGGTTCACACTCTCCTTTTTAGATTCTTCATTCAGATACTATCTTCTCATTAATGTGAACTTCTCTGAACATCCTCTCGAAAATCCCAAAGTCCCCATGATTTCAATGTTTCTTTGATTATTTTTTCCCTTGGCTTTTATTATTAAGTTACCATTTGTTTTGCTTATTTGTTTTCCCCATGTCTAGAGGGCAAAGATATTTCCCCCCCTTGTTTACTGCCTTATCCTGTATATTAGCATTACTACATGTTTAATAATTGTGTACTGAGAAACTCATTATTTGCCATAAATATAACATCATCAGTATAGAGATCAATTTGTGGTGTTAAAACAAAATGTGACTGTTTTTACATTTTTGCATGATCATGGCTTTCTAGGCAAAATGTACTGGCAACCCAAGTTAAAAAAAAAAAATGAGGAAGAGACAAACAAGTTGTGGAAATTAAAGATAAAAACCCTAGGGAAATTTACAAATTCATCATCTCTAGAGCCATTCATTTACATAACAACAAGTAATCAATTTCTGACCCATTCATTTACATTTTAAAGAGTTGAAGCAACTTAGGGACCTTTTTGTACACTTTCCAGAGGGGATTTGTTTACATTAGAGAACAAAGCTTTCTCTTCTTTCTCAAGAAGGGAAGAAAAAATATGTACAACTTGCCCCATGTAAGTTTGGAGATTTTGTAAGTGTGGAGCTCCAATCCTGTACTGCAGATGCCTTCTATATGTGCAGGTTACTTCTGTAGAAACGAAACATGCAGAACCTGTGTTAAGATATTCCATAAGTAAATATTTTTAACCTCTGATTCATAAACTTTGTTTTTACTGTCAGATTTTAAAAAATAAATATAAATATAAAAAAATCATATTAGGTAAAAAAGGTGGAATCTTGTCATTAAAAAAAAAAGGGCCCGTTAGCTAATAGATGTTGGTAGCAAGCATACTGACTAAATCATTTAGCCAATTGGGAATATGTGGTTCTCCTCCTTTTTCTTTAAGGAGGAATTGAGAAGATGTTTGTTATGTGGGAAGTAGCATTAATACAAGGATCTGAATTGTTGCTGCTGGTTTTCACTTTCTCCTCCAAAGAGAAGCGAAAGATTATTTAATTTCTACAGATGGAACATGGTTTTGGGAAGCTCAACTGCTGTTCTTCAACCTGAAAGGAAATGTGTCTCATTCACTGACACAGATACAAGTTTTTCCACGTTCACCTGATCTCTCGCTACTCTTCTACAGAGGACTTTACTACTTTAAAAATTAGGGGTGAGTCCAAGGTCTCACTGTGGATATCATAGCCCATATTTGGAAATTTCAAGCAAAGAAGGATTTTCATTCTTATGGTTCTTTTGGACACTGGCACACGAATGTCCATTCTCTTATGGGTAGTGAGTACAGAGGAGGCTAAAGGTGCCAAGAAATGTAGGCTGGAACCATGGTAGGATCTGACCGGGCACAGTAAATAATCTCTTGGGCCCTGGTTACTCCAGATGCACAGGGATAAAAACTCTGTGTCAAGTAGTCAAAAAGGAGAGAAAGAGAGCATGTGTGCCCAAGACAGTGTACAAGCACGCTCACTTTTCTGTTGCTTAAGTGATCTCTTGGAGAACTTCTGCCACTTCAGTTCCACCTTTGCATTACAAATTTTCTAGCCAGGAAAATAACAGAATCACAGGATCTTGTGGCAGCTGTGAGTTTATCTCTAAAACAATAAAATAATGGCTTTGAGCAAAACTTGTTGTGGAGAAAAAAAATAATTAAATGTTTTATTGTAGTGTTTCTTTGCTTCTGTCTTTGAGTGTATGTTAGGAATTGATGTGTTATGTTATTTGCTTGTTATTTTCCATCTCATAAGCTCCAGAGTAGACTATCACAATAAAGCAGTAGGGGAAAGTTGTAATTACACAAGTGAGACACACTCCTCTGCCCTTTACAAGCAGCAGGTAGTTTGGATTTAATACAAGTGCCTCTAGTCTCTAAGGTCTGGCAGTCTCGCAGTTCAAATTCTATCTCTTTTGCTCCTAACCAAGAAAAATGGAAGCAGCTATAGATACCCCCTTTTGGAGTTCTGAACTTGAGGTCTGACTAACTGAGAGACATATCCGTTTTCAAAGAACAGCTATTGGGTTGATAATGAGCCTTTGTTGAAATCCAATGCCTAACTCATCCAGGCTTAATTATTCTCCAGTCTGAGATACCCGCTTTTGACTATGTAATTGACATGGTGGAATGGTCTCAGCAGAGTCTTCCTATTCAATTGGATATGCTATGATAAATAATGTCGCTGCCTGACCCCATAAGCATCTCAGTTTTACATTAGAATTTATCAGCTATTATTCTTCTCCTTTCCTACATGTGACTGTGATCTTTTGACATTAAAATTATGTACTAAATGATTGGAAACAAAAGATGATTACCCAGTAAGGTAAAATAAAACAAATTTTATAAAAATTCATATGGCAACTGTCCTCAAAGTCAGCAATATTTTTTTAGTTTCTTCTTTTCCATTTAGATTATAAACTTGGAATACAAAATAAATATGGTTGGCTTAACATTTTCTAAGTTATTCTAAAATAAATGCAATTTGAAATGTTTCTCGTACAATAAAAAGAAAAATGCAATTGTAATCAGTGTTAAATATTGACCAAAGCTTTAAAGGCTTGTTAGTAGACAAAATGACATGGCAATAACTTTATTGATTGGCAATCATTCACACCTCCATCCACTCAACTATTCAAGGAACATCTGTAATGTGCAACATAATCATTAATGTGCCAGCCTTGACAAACATGGAGATGGATAAGTTATAGCCATTATTTCAAGGAACTCACAACCAAATAAGAAATGCAGCATTGAAAGAAGTACTGGATAATTAAACATAAATTTGGTGAAATTTGTCTTACCATACACATGAAAATCAATATTAACAAAATTAAAACCATCAAATACAGCAAAAGAAATTATATTTAATTATACCAAAAAGAGATGGGAGAAAAATAACGAATAGTTAAGGTCAATGACTCTTTCAAAGACAGTCTTTTCAATTTTCCATGAATTGTGACATTGTGTGAGAATCATCCACTGTTTTTCCTTTATCTCCTCCCTTTTCTTTCTTTCACTCCTAGGATTTGCCAGGAAACAAACAAAAAGAAGCCTGACTTCATATTCTAATTACCTTGAAAACTGTTCTTAACTACAAATGCAAATAAGGATTTCATCAATTTGCAAGAAGTGCAAGTTCTAATCCTCAAATTCATGAATATATTAGCTTACACGGTGAAGAGAAATTAAGGTTTTAGATAAAATTAAGGTTGTTAACCAGTTGACCTTAACTAGAGAGATCATCCTTTCTTATTTAACTGAGTTCAATGTAAACTCAGAAGTCCTGAAAAGTGGAAGTGAAAGTCAGAGGAGTTGTGACTGCACAAGAATGGTCACAGAAAGGCAGTGCTGCAGACTTTGAAGATAAAATGATGGGGTCATGAGCCAAACAATGTGTGAGACCTCTAGAAACTGTAAAATACAAGATAATGCACGCCCCACTAAATTCTACAAAAAGTAATAAGTCTTCCCAAGACCTTGATTTAAGCCCATGGAGACACTACAGAACTGTGAGATAATCCATTTGTATTTTTTAGACACTAAATTCATGGTAATTAAAGCAGCCAGAAAAAAACTCATTCAAAAGAAGAGAGTTTCATAAGATTCATTTAAAGAGAATAATCTTAATCTTTGTGCCAAGTAAGTATAAAACAACTCAGAAAACTCTTGAGAATGTTGCTTTTGTATATTAAGAGACGACAGGAGAAATCTGTGTCTGTGGCCTTTCAGGTGCACAGTGAAAGCCATTCTTTCAGAGAAATCTCTCTAATAAAATAATCCATTCTGTTCTAAATAACACACTGATTTTTATTCAAAGCTGATTTAGGGGGAATCCATAAAGTGAAAGCAAGTTTATTAGGAAAGTAAAGGACTAAAAGAATGGCTACTCCCTAGGCAGAGAAGCCCCGAGAACTGCTGGTTGCCCACTTTTATGGTTGTTTTCTTGATGATATGCTAAACAAGGGCTGGATTATTCATGACTCCCCTTTTAAGACCATGTAGAGTAACCTCCTGACATTGCCATGGGATATGGTTCAGCTGTGTTCCCACAAAAATCTCATCTTGAATTCCCACATGTTGTGGGAGGGACCTGGTGGGAGGTAATTGAATCATGGGTCCAGGTCTTTCTCATGCTGTTCTCATGATAGTGAATAAGTCTCACAAGATCTGATGGCTTTATAAGGCAGAGTTTCCCTGGAAAACTCTCTCTTTGCCTGCTGCTATCAATGCAGGACATGACTTGCTCTACCTTACCTTTCACCATGATTGTGAGACATCCCCAGCCATGTGGAACTGTAAGTCCAATAAACCCTTTTTCCTGTATAAACTACCCAGTCTCAGGTATGCCTTTGTAAGCAGCCTGAAAACAGACTAATACAGTAAATTGGTACCAGGAGTGGGGTGCTGCTGAAAATATACCCAAAAATGTGGAAGCAACTTTGGAACTAGGTAACAGGCAGAGGTGGGAACAGTTTGGAGGGTTCAGAAGAAGACAGGAAAATGTGGGAAAGTTTGGAACTCCCTAGAGACTTGTTGAATGGGTTTGACCAAAATGCTGATAGCAATATGGACAATAACACCCAGGCTGAGAAGGTCTCAGATGGAGATGAAGAACTTGTTGGCAACTGGAGCAAAGATGAATCTTGTTATGTTTTAGCAAAAAGATTGGTAACATTTTGCCCCTGCTTTAAGGACTTGTGGAACTTTGGACTTGAGAAAGATTGTTTAGGGTATCTGGTGAAGAAATTTCTAACCAGCAAAGCATTAAAGAGGTATCTTGGGTGCTGTTAAAGACATTCAGTTTCAAAAGGGAAACAGAGCATAAAAGTTTGAACAGTTTGCAGACCGACAATGCAATAGAAAAGAAAATCCCATTTTCTGAGGAGAAATCCAAGCCAGCTGCAGAAATTTACGTAAGTAACAAAGAGACAAAAGTTAATCTCCAAGAAAATGAACGGGGAAAATGTCTGCAGGGCATGTCAGAGGTCTTCATGGCAGCCCCTCCCATCACAAGTCCAGAAACCTAGGAGGAAAAGATGGTTTCATGGGCCGGGCCCAGGATCCCATTGCTAAGTTCAGCTTAGGAATGTGGTGCCCTGAATCCCAGCTGTTCCAGCCATGGCTGAAAAAGGCCAAAATAGAGCTCAGACTGGGTAGAAGTCTCAAGCCTTGGCGTTGAGCCTGTGAGTGCCCAGAAGTCAAGAACTGGGGTTTAGGAGCCCCCACCTAGAGTTCAAAGAATCTATGGAAATGCCTGAATGTCCAGGCAGAAGTTTGCTGCAGGGGCAGTGCCCTCACGAAGAACCTCTGCTAGGACAGTGTGGAAGGGAAATGTGGGGTCAGTGCCCACACAGAGTCCCTACTGGGGCACCACCTAGTGGAGCTGTGAGAAGACGGCCATCATCCGCCAGACCTCAGAATGGCAGATCCACCAATGGCTTTCACTGTGCACCTGAAAGGCCACAGACACTCATCACCAGCCCATGAAAGCAGCTGGGAGGAAGCCTGTACCCTGCAAAGCCCCTGGGGCAAAGTTGCCCAAGACCATGGGAACCCACCTCCTGCACCAGCATGACCTGCATGTGAGTTATGAATTCAAAAGAGATCATTTTGGAGCTTTACGATTTGACTGCCCTGCTGGATTTTGGACTTGTGTGGAGCCTGTAGCCTCTTTGTTTTGGCCAATTTCTCCCATTTGGAATAGCTGTGTTTACCCAATGCCTGTATCCCCATTGTATCTAGGAGGTGGCTAACTTGCTTTTGGTTTTACAGGCTCATAGGCAGAAGGGACTTGCCTTGTCTTGGATATGACTTTGGACTATGAACTTTTGAGTTAATGCTGAAATGGGTTATTACTTTGGGGAACTGTTGAGAAGACATGATTGGTTTTGAAATGTGAAGACATGATACTTGGGAGGGGCTATGGGTGGAATGATATGGTTTGGCTCTGCCCCCAAGCAAATCTAATCTTGAATGCCCTTATGTTGTGGTAGGGACCTGGTAGGAGCTAATTGAATCATGGACAGGTCTTTCTCGTGCCGTTCTCACGAAGTGAATAAGTCTCGTGGGATCTGATGGATTTATAAGGCAAAGCTTCCTTGTACAAGCTCTCACCAGGACAAGGATATACCAGGCAGAAGTGCAGAAAAGGGTTGCCTCTAGAATAGCTAGGGGCCTGGCTAACTCCATATGTCCCTGGACTTATTTAGAACCTCATGCTCCAAAGTAGGTAAATTGAACAATTTTCAAAAGTCAAACAAGTAGTTTATGACCATAAAGCGTTTAGTGAACTTAATATCTGACCCAATTTAGACCAATTGTTGATGTTTTTGAAGATATTATTTTACCAATAATCTTTAAAACTCTTTATATCCCACAGATTACTTAAGTAACATGAACTAAAAGACATTACACTTTTTACTTTCTGACAAAATGTTTGATTTAAACACATTTTTAAGCCAATTAATCAAAGCTCTTTTATATCACACACACAACACATATGAATACACAGACAGAATAAGATAAAGACTTATCTCCTAAGCAAGAAACTGAACTCTGAGCCTTGGTCTCCATTGTGAAAAGAGAAAACACTGACACATGGTGACAAGTTCAAGCTCCCAAGTACGTGACTGACCAATTTGCTGGCCTGTCTTGAAAAGCAGGCTTACAGGTGTCCCAAGCCCATGTTCTGTCCTAAGGTACCCCTCATTATGATGGAACAATACAGGAAGACACATAAAGCACACGAATTGGCTACAGTTCGAGATTACCCTCACAAATCCTTTTTTCTGATTAAAACTTTATGGAGTAGACAAACAGTGATTTTTACCATTTAACCAGTTTACACAGGGAGACAGAGAGACAGAAAGGAAGCAAGGTCTTCATGACCTGTATTTTGTGCTGACCTCCTATCTCATCCTCTGAGTTGGAATGCCTTAACCATCTGGGAATGCAGCCCAGGAGGTCTCAGCCTCATTTTACCTAGCTCCTATTTAACATGGAGTTGCTCTGGTTCACGTGCCCCCCCACAGACATAGCTGAATCCTAGTCAGAACCTTAGAAATGGAAAAAAAAAGATCTTGAGACCAAGGCCTAGGATACACCCTCAACTCGTTTTCTGTTGATTCTATGTGTAGAGCTTGGACCTGTATTGCTAGCAACACTGTAGCCTGCTGAAAGGGAGGCAGTTCTAGGAGTTGAGACTTGAAGGAGGCAACCCCACTAACACTAATTTTTGTCATTTATATAAAAACAATTTTTGCTGTCATGAAATCTTGTCATATCTGTTGTAAAATACATTTATGTAATCCAAATGCCTTGCTTTCTAAGTGTGAATCTCAGTAATTTATTAACTTTTCATCCCTAATCCTTTCTACAATGTGTTTCTGGATGACTTTGTGTACAGAAATATAACTACTACTATTGTAGCAAATGAGACTATGTTATCAAATACAGTACGTATGAGTCTTTGCTGTAATATTATTTTCAAGAGTATTATGGCAATGATAATTACTATAGCTAACCAAATTTGAAATGTGCCTAGGAATAATGATTCAAACTCTGGTTAATGCAATTGGTGGTTGTGGCTTTTGAAGTTCATGACATGGAATTCTATTGTTGTTAGATTTACAAGGAATAGTTACTATGCCAAATCATTCCAAAATAAACAAATATCTCCTGTCATCTCCTACTCTGCAACAAACTGACTAACAATGTGCAGAAAGAGGCAGAAAATTAAGCCTTTGAGAGTGTGAAATTAAGTATCCTCCATCCTACCTTTACTTAGTGACCAGTTACAAGGTGACTTTTAAAAGATCAAATCCACAGATAGATTTTGAATCAGTAAATGTTGATATTCAGTATTTTCGAAGACAACCAGAAGAGTAAAGCAGTTACCATATTTGGTTCACTTTACTGTCAAAATGATCCTTCCTCCGATATTGTAAACCAGTCAAATGTGTGAAGAATAAAGGAGTAGGACATAAAGAGGGGATGAGAATGAATTTTTCAGGTGCAGGGAACAAGGAAAATTATCTTCCACAGAGAACAAATTAAATAAGTGTATGCTTTTTCTATAATTTTGAGTTATACTTCTGCTTGTTGGTCAGGATATATGTGTTTTGCACACAGGATAAAAGTAGAAAGAAGAAAGTAAAATGGCAAATGAAAGAGGGGCTGAGAAAATGAAGTCATTATAGCTTCTATGTCTTTCTCTTCTAAACAAAATCACATTGCAATTTAATCATTCAAGGTTCCTTCTTAGCACTAAAAACAACCATAGTTTTGCAACCCAAATTCATGCACTTCAGGGTACTACAAAGGCTCTGAAAATGAAATACAGTTTAAATTACTTCTAAAATAAAATAAATTATTATTTGTTTTGTTTTATTAAGGCATTTATGATTAAAATAGAATTTTCATATTTATAGTATTAATATCATTAGGGAAATACGATTTGCCATAATTTGTGTTTGCATATATAATTATGTGACAGAAAGAATAATTTATGTTTAAATTATCCACAGAGAAACTTTGTTGTACTCTTATTTCTTGATCTGACAACAGTCTTAGACACAGTAGACCAAACCCTGTTTATTTATCTTCTCTTGAATCCCACATCATCTCAGTCTCTTGGCTCTCCTTCCGTGTCACTGTCCAAACATTCCAAATTGTTTTCACTGGCTGCTTCTTCTC
Source organism: Chlorocebus sabaeus (assembly GCF_047675955.1). NCBI lineage: Eukaryota > Metazoa > Chordata > Mammalia > Primates > Cercopithecidae > Chlorocebus > Chlorocebus sabaeus. The sequence continues at coordinate 78,199,654 of NC_132905.1, forward strand.
TTTTAAATTCTTAAATGCCCATTTCTCAAGGGTTCTTTCCTAAGTTGTATGTAATCTCTCGCACACATGATATTCCTACATTCCAATGACTAAAACATGTACACCGCTGACCCTTCTTCACTGAACTACAGATTTTTACATATTACAGAACATCTCCACATGACTGTTATATACACAATGCAAACCTCACAATAAGATGATGGTATTTACCAGTAAAACCTATTCATTCCACGTTCCTCAGAACATGACATGAACCTTTACTCAGTGTTTAATTTTAAAGCAAGAAATTAGCCTTCTTCTCTGTCTTCCAATTCTCTATTGAATACACTAACATTCCCTTGCACGTCCTTCTACCTGTACATCCTAAATAGGTCTACTTCTTTTTCCCTCCGTTTTAACCATGATTACCCAAGCAGCCTGAAAACTGTCCTTACTGATTTCTACTTTTTGATACTTCTGAAATGTATTTATTCACACAGTAGTAATAAACATAAAGAATGTGCTTAAATAACCAAATTAAACCACCTAGTGATGTTTTAATGCATTTAAAATAAAATCCAAAATTCTTATCTTCATGCAAAAGTTCTTATGTGGTTGGCCCAGGCCTCCATTTCTGACATTCTGACATTATTCTCTACCCTTCTCTTTCTAATTTATAGTCTCCAGACTGGTAGATTTTGCTATTGTTGTTGTTGATTTGTTTTTGTTTTCCTGATCCATGATAATATCAAGATTGTTTTCAGATCACCATATATAAAGTTACCTCCAGACTACTCATTTTTATTCTTTATTACACTTATAATAATATTTTCTTGCTTGATCAATTCTAATTAATGTCATTGTAAAAGTGACCATTTTAGTGCTCTATTGGCCTTCAGAGACTGATGGAGAACTGGGGGTGGGTAAAGCTAAAACTGTAATGCATCTGACAGTATTCCTGTGCTATTTAACAAAGAAATATGAATTACATCTCCTTTATTTAGTGGTGTCTGCATACTTAATTCAACAATATTTATTTTAAAAATGTATCTGCACTGGACTGTGTTTAGGCATTGTTGATACAATGGTAGATAAGACTTGGGGAGCTCAATTGTGAAACAGATGTAAACCACATATAGGGAGCATTTTCATCTCAGTTGACAATTAAAGATAGAATTTTGTGTCAAAAAGACTAAAGCATTGCTTTTACTATATGCTTATTTTCCACTATCATACTTACCCTATAATTATCAGTAACATTTTCTGTTTTTTTATGCTTGTAACATAGGAATAAAATCAAACTTTATATAATAAAAATAGTTATTTTGATTAAATCTAGTTAATGTTATTGACATGGTGGAGTTCAATGAGTACAGCCAAAGAAACTTACAAATTGTACATGACATCATCTTATCTGGTTTTATATGCTGTATTCTCCCCAGTGGATACATAATAGAATAATATCCCATTGTGAAAATAATTGTTTATAACAAAGCATCATAGCAATCTGTAAAGTGACTATGAATAAATGTAAACTCTGTCATATAAAATCTCATCTAGTTTAAGAGATTCACATATTATAAGAATATATATATGTATATATGTATACATACATATGTACCTGTATGTATATGTATTAGTCTGCTCTCGCACTACTAGTAAAGATATACCTGAGACTGGGTAACTTATAAGGGAAAGAGGTTTAATTGACTCACAGTTCTGCAGTGCTGGGGCAGCCTCAAGAAACTTACGATCAAGGCAGAAGGGAAAGCAAGCACGTCTTACATGGCAGCAGGCAAGAGAGTGTTTTTGAAGAGCAAAGGAAGAAGCCCCTTATAAAACCATCAGATCTTGTGAGAACTCAATATCACAAAAACAGCATGGGGGAAACCACCTCCATGATTCAATTATCACCACCTGGTCCCACTCTTGACACATGGGGATCATTACAATTCAAGGTGAGATTTGGCTCTGTAGCCAAACCATATCAGTACATATACACTGTACATATATGCATACATGTATGTGTACATATACACACGTGTATGATACAGTGTTATAAATAAAAGCTGATATCTGATGAGGGCAGAGATTTTAAAAATACTTTAAATCTAAAAGGAGGGGTCATTTAGATTAATGTTGAAATCTTGATAGGTTTTCAACTAAACCATTTTATTTGTTAGGAAGAAGAATTTGAGTAGGAAATTCTTAAAAAAATCATTTTTTATGTTTCTATTTGTACAATTGTTCTAAGTAACATTGTAGTAAGTTGTTCACATATGGATCATTCAGCGAACCAGCTACATTAAATTATACAAGTTTTCACTCTCTTATCCAAGAGTTTATTTTTATGACCAATTATAAATTTCAAAGTTTTATGAGCCATTACACATTTCAAGATATTTTTCAGTCCTGGATACATATTTACAAGGGTAAGTAAGTTAATGCTCACATTTCATTTTTATAATTGAGAATATTTAGGAATATGTGCTTGCCAAATATTAAAAATATGTATAAGAAACTTATAATTCTGCTCTTTTAATCTTACCACTCTTACCACAGATAACTTTTAAAGAGGCAAGCACTGCCTTGAGGAATCCTGTATTTTGTGAGATAACCAACCATAGAAATTGGTCTGAAAAAAATCTCTTTTTTGTCTATTTCTGTTCACTGTGGAAGATCCTTTACACTTTGAAGGTCTGATGACATTTCAAAATACCAGCCTTAACAAATGCAGTTAGCTAGGCATGTTTACCATGTTAAGAAAATGAAACTACAAGTTGAAAGAAGACTTCTCTCTGAAGCCTATGAGCATTATAACTTCTGTGACAGGACAAAGGGGCAGGGAGTATGACACGAGTGTGTGTCTCTCTGACTTCATATTAGGATGAAAAATCTTCGAAAGAAACTGAGACTTGGAATGGTGTCTCCTGTGACCCAGGTTCACATCCCAGTCTTACATGAACAGCATTTGTGAGATTGAGGTGACAACCCAGCAAAAAATTGAAGCAACAATAACAGAAGCCTTGAAAGGTATACTGAGACACCTCCTTCACTTTAAATGCGCTTGCATTTTTAAAAATAAACACTGTGTTTGGTTGATTTCTGAATTAAGTATAATGCATAAACATTGTACATAACTTGAAAAATATAAATATATAAGAAATATTCATCCCTAAGTCTGTAATACAGCAAGTAACACTATATTTTATTCATCTATTTCCTTCAGTCACATCTAGTGATGTAAGTATGAGCAAAAACATTTTTTTTCTACTACAAACAATTGCAAATTACATCAAACTCTCTTGTATTTCCTTTTCTTGGATAGAAAAGAGAAGAATTGAAATGTGTGACAGGGTGTTAAATTGGGAGTATCTATTGAATAGCTGAGCTAACATAGAGTAGTCTGTGGTTATTTGTAAGATGGAAAAGATGAGAGGGAAGGATAGGCTGAAGAGAAAGACTCTGAATGAGAGTTGGTGCTGCTTTGTAAATAACTGCAAACCCCTCCATGAAACCCTGGGACCAGACTTGGACTCCAGGGAGCAATGTTAGACTGGGATAATTTAAAACGGATACTTTAAAAGATTTGCTTGATAAATACTACACCAAAACAGTGAGAGTTTACATGGATTAGGACGCCCAAAAATAATTAAAAATTGAGACAGGGACAGAAACTGTCACCTGAAGTCAAGTACTGCCCATCAAAGGAGTCACACATGGAAAGGCCAGGCTGGAAGCAGCTATAAAAATACCCCCTAGGGAACAGCCTCACTTCATTACAGCAGGGATTAAAGAGGAGTTGACCTTTCCGCTACTTTTCCTATCCTTAAATTTTGTAAGTTCTGTTACAGCAGCTTTGGGAGAAGGAGATGGTGGGAAGAATGTGGGAAGAGGGACAAAACCTGCTTCCTCAAGACTAGACAAGGATCTGCTGCCAAGCTCTTGCTGGTGGGGGGAGAAGGCAGGAATGAGTATCATTTTAAAAAAATTATGATTGAAGTTCTGAATAAATATATTTGGATGAGCATTCTAATTTCATAAGCCAGACTATGTTTTTCCAGTTTCAAGTGAACATGAAATTTTACCTTTCCTAGGAATAACCCTTGAATCATCTGAAATTTTTATTTAATGGCAAGGGGAAAAGATAATACTACATTGAATATTGAAGGGACTGTAGGAGACAATGTAAAACTATTTTTAATTGCATTATTTGTACCATCCTTATACAGCATGTTATTTGTGATTTCCATAACAGTTTGGCAATACAGCTTTATTTAACCTATGTATTTGAGATTACAAAGAAAAGAGAAAAAAATTATTTATAATTACACATTAGGTGTTAGAAGTCAACAATGTTCCTGAAATAAGTATGTTCAATAGTGATCCAAATTATTTAATTTGTTTCTAACTTTCTTGCCTATTTTTTTGAAACTCAACTAAAGACATTATCATTTGGAATTATTTAATTTTAAGCACAATTAAGAACTGGGACCTGTATGTCTGTTTTGCAGATTGAAATGAAAAACAGTAACACAGTAAAATAACAAATTTGTTTAGGGCAGGAAAATATTAACATTAAAAAGAACTTGCTTTCATATTAAAAGTACCTGTAAACAGGCTATTGGTTAATGATTAGTAGTGAAGATGCTTTATCAAAAATTGTTTGTGAAGTCATAGAATAAATAAAGAGACTTGTTTTGCCTGAAATATATGAGAGACAGCAAATTCTCCAAATGCTGAACTGGAAACTCTGATACGCCTTTCAGTCAAACTTCTTGTTATGGATAATTAGATAGGCCTGGGTGGGGGGGCAGGAGTGGTCTTTTCTCCCCACACGATTAAGAATGTCAGGTGATGGTTCAGCATTTATCACACTGCCTCTCTAAAAATAATAATTCACAGCCGGTGCCAGGGTGCCAGGGAGAGACAACCTCCTCATGATCCACAGCTATAAACATTAAAGGGTTAATTAAACGCAGATGCCAGAGAGAAGCAACATCCTGCCCACGCGCATTAAGAGACAAAATGGCGGAGTAGGAGCACCTAGGTGCACTCTGCCGGAAAAGAAAAGCCTCAGATGCGCATGCATAGAACTTCCTAAACACACTCTGTGTGCTCAACTTCCACGGGTAAGAAGGGCACTGCGCATGCAGGCAGACCACTTTAAGAATCATGGGAAAGAGTTTGGGAGGCTGAGGTGGGTACATCACCTGAGGTCACGAGTTCGAGACCAGCCTGGCCAACATGGTGAAACCCCCTCTCTACTAAAAATACAAAAAATTAGCCCCGCGTCATGACGGGTGCCAGTAATCCCAACTACTCTGGAGCCCGAGGCAGGATAATCACTTGAACCCAGAGGCGGAGGTTGCAGTGAGCTGAGATCTTGCCACTGCACTCCAGCCTGGGTGACAGAGCGAAAATTCCTTCTCAAAAAAAAAAAAAAAAAAATCATGGGAAAAAGGTGAAGCTATAAAACCCTAGGATCAAGGTTAAACATGGCCCTTGGCCTTCACGTGCATACTTGCGTCTCTTCCAAGAGAATTTTCCTTTCTTTCCTGTTCTAAAGCCTTTTAAAATAAATATCCACTCCTGCTCTGAAATTTGTCTCAGTCTCTCGTCTCTTTTTCTGCTTTATGTCCCCCAATTGAATTCTTCTGAGCAGGCAAGAACTGAAGTTGCTGCAGACCTCTATGGCTTCATCGCTGGTAACTGAGGATAACTCAGATCTCCCACCAGTAACATTCTGACAGTATTTCCTAAAGTTCTGTAGAATAAATCTAAAAGACACTATACTATAAAGCAATACACTATTCTGGACAAAGCTTTCTGGAAAGAGCGAGAGGAAAGAAAAATTCGTGGACATAGGTAAGTCTCATTTATGATGATGCTTTAAAAGTTTTTTCGTGTGCTAGATGCCTGAGTATTTGTTTGCTATCACTTCGTATTATCAAACAATTAGATTAAAACACCACATATAAATTCTCTCCATGTATATGTGGGTCATACCACCAGGTATGGTTTAGCTATAGCTTCTGCTCAGGGTCTCATAGGGCTGCAATTAAAGTGTCAGTGGTAACTGTCCTTTCATCTGAAGCTTACAGTTCTCATTCTACCTCATGGTTGTTGGCAAAATGTATTTCCTTTCAGTGATAGAATGCATTGTGCATTCTATAGGTCTCTTCAAACTAGCAGAAAGTGAGGGAGTGACATTGTGTCTGACATTGATGGGTTCCTCATCTCGCTGACTTCAATCATGAAGCCGCAGACCCTTGTGGTGAGTGTTATAGTTCTTAAAGATGGTAATCCAGAGTTTGTTCCTTCAGATGTTGCGATGTGTCCGCAGTTTCTTCCTTCCGGTGGGTTCGTGGTTTTGCTGACTTCAAGAGTGAAGCTGCAGACCTTCCGGGGGAGTGTTACAGCTCTTAAGAGCGGCATGTCTGGGTTTGTGGTATCACTTGCTTGAGAAGTGAAACTGAAGACCTTAGTGGTGAGTGTTACAGCTCAGAAGGGCGGCAGTGGACCCAAAAAATGAGCAGCAGCAAGATTTATTGTAAAAAGCAAAACAACCAATTTTCCACAGCATGGAAGCAAACCTGAGCGGATTACGGCTAGCTGGCTGGCTGGCTGGGGCAGCCTGCTTTTATTCCCTTATCTGGCCCCACCCACATCCTGCTGATTGGTCCATTTTACAGAGAACTGATTGGTCCATTTTACAGAGAGTTGATTGGTCCGTTTTGACAGGGCGCTGATTGGTGTATTTACAATCCCTGAGCTAGACGCAGAGTGCTGATTGGTGCATTTACAGTCCTCTAGCTAGACCTAAAAGTTCTCCAAGTCCCCACTAGATTAGCTAGACACAGAGCACTGATTGGTGTGTGCGTTTACAAACCTTGAGCTAGATAGAGTACTGACTGGTGTATTTACAAACCCTGAGCTAGACAGAGTGGTGATTGGTGCATTTACAAACCCTGAGTTAGACACAGAGTACTGATTGGTGCGTTTACAATCCTTTAGCTAGACACAGAGTGCTAGACAGAAAAGTTCTCCAAGTCCCCACTAGGTTAGCTAGATACAGAGTACTGATTGGTGTATTTACAAACCTTGAGCTTGACACAGGGTGCTGATTGGTGTATTTACAATCTCTTAGCTAGACATAAAGTTTCTCCAAGTCCCTACTAGGCTCAGGAGCCCAGCTGGCTTCACCTAGTGGATCCCAAACCGGGAGCTGCCCACCAGTCTTGTGCTGTGCACCCACACTCCTCAGCCCTTGGGCGGTCAATGGGACCAGGCTGTAGCAGTGCAGGTGGCGGCCCTAGTTGGGGAGCCTGGGTAGCCTTGGGTAGCGCAGGAGCCCATGGTGGGAGGAGGGGGGAAGAGGCAGAGGAGAGGGTTGGGATAAAGGGGGCAGGGTGTCGGGGTAGGGGGAAGGCTCGGGCATGGTGGGCTGCAGGTCCCAAGCCCTGCCCTGTGGGGAGGCAGCTGAGGCCCAGCGAGAATTTGAGCACAGCACCGGTGGGCCAGCACTGCTGGGGGACCCTGCACACACCCTGCAGCTGCTGGCCTGGGTGCTAAGCCCCTCACTGCCCAGGCCATTCGGAGTGTGGGGCCTGCTGAGCCCACGCCCACCTGGAACTCGCGCTGGCCCGTGAGTGCTGACACAGCCCTGGTTCCTGCCCATGCCTCTCCCTCCACACCTCCCCACAAGCAGAGAGAGTGGGCTCCGGCCTCGGGCAGCCCAGAGAGGGGCTCCCACAGTGCCCTGGCAGGCTGAAGGGCTCCTCAAGCGTCAGCAGAGTGGACCCCGAGGCCAAGGATGCGCCAAGAGCTAAGGTTGCTAGCACATTGTCACCTCTCAATATTAAGAGACAGAAGAATGGGGAAAGAAGTCTGTTGCTTCCAGTCTTTTACATTCAGTCCTTATTGTATTTTATTTCATTTCATTTATTTATTTACTTTTTGAGATAGGGTCTCACTCTGTCACCAGGCTGGAGTGAAGTGGTGTGAACACAGCTCCAGGAAGCTTCAAGCCCGCAGGCTGAAGTGACCCTTCCTCTTCAGTTCCCCAGGAAGCTGGGACTACGGGCATGCATCACCACTTGCGGCTAACTTTTGTGTTTTTTGTAGAGACTGGGTTTCATCATGTTGCCCAGGCTGACATTGAACTCCTGAGGTCAAGCAGTCCTCCTACCTCAGACTGCAAAGTGCTGAGATTACAGTCATGAGCCACTGAGCCCAGCCTAGACCCTATTTCAAAGGACTTGTCTGATTTAATCAGACCCAGTTAGGGTAATTTCTCTTTTGATTAGAAACCTTAACTAAATCTGTAAAATATTTTTGCCATACAGTTTACCATAAACATAGGAATGACATCTCATCACACTCAGGGTTTCTGCTCACACTTAAGGGGGAAGAATTACATATGATGTGTATTTCAGGGGCAGAAATTTGAGAACCATCTTCTTTCCATTTCTGCTTTCCAATGGAGTTTAATATTTTTCCTTACGGTTATTTGTAGGAAGGTAATAATCTGCATCCTCTAGGTTTTGCGTCTAAAATTGGTCTTTTTATGACATAGGGGTTTATACTTAGAGGTATCAGAAGCCACAAAATAAAATTGGAGCCTCTGATTGAAGTGTCAGTTTTAGAAAAAAGTTGAAGAAATGCTAACTCTATGCTAAAACAGTGGAAAATGATAGCATGGGACATTTTTCAACTGAATCCTACGATTTGAGGGATTCAAACTTTTCTGTTCTAAAAGAGCTTCAGTGATTTTCCCTCCCCTGCCAGGTACCTCAGGGCTGAACATTTACTGATCTTTGCCTTTATGACTATGTTAGCAGAAGAGGGTTAAATTCATTGTACTATATGGGTAGAATAGCCATATGAGAGATCTGAAACTGTGGTATCTACATAATCATAAAATAAAAAATTTAACGAGGAAACACTATTATTAAGGGAAAACCACTAAAAATTATCCATAATTTTCAGAAAACATTAAAGAAAATTTGAGTAATTATTTTTAACAAACATTTAGTAGTCAAAAATTTCTAGACAATTATGTCTAGAAAATAATAGCTATCTTGTTGCAACAAAAAATTCAATTGAATCACTTAAAGAAATAAAAATTCCAATTTGTATGCTAAGTCACTGTTATGTCTCATGGGCCTTTTATATATCATTTCAGAGATGAGCCCTTAGGTATCATCAAAAGGCAAAGCAATAATATTTGAGCCTGAATCCTCAGCATTGCAATGTTTAACTTTGTTGATAATATTAATATACTATCCTTCTAATATGAGTATTTTCATCAATACATATGAATTGCAATAGCTTTATTCTAAATGTTTATGTTTACAGGCAAGAAGATTCATTCAAAAACAACCAAAAAATTCTGACATACTTTGGCTGGCTCATGTCTTTTCAATTCACATTTCCTAAATTGCTAGGTGTCTTAATCCAGCTACATTATGACATCTGTGGTCCTCAGAGCTGAATTTGGTGCTTTTTTTTTCATAATTAGCAGATTTTGTTGTTTATTTCTCAATGTAGTTGGCACAATATTTCAGCAAATCCTATCAGGCAACTTCTGAATGAAGAGGTCACGATGAAATGATGGAATCCATGGGTTGATATATACCAATGCTTGATTACATGGGAAGAGCTAAACATAATTGCTTATCAAAACTTAACAACCCAAAGTAAGAAAATAATCTGATATTTACAGTATAAAATGTATTCACTCTTAGGCTCTGCCATTGCCTTTATTTGTCCAGAATTTAAGAATACAAAATTGAGAAAAATAAAGTTAAATTTTCTCCTATTAAGCTAATAAAAATTATGATATATTTTTCATATATCAAAATCTCATACATGAGCAGATTTTATCTATTATATCAAGCAAAAATTATAATATTTAAAACATAGTATTTTTATTAATTTTAATCTATGTATTTTATTCTAAAATAAATTTCAAAATTAGACATAGATCAAATATCAGAAGTTAAATACCAAGGATATATTAAATGTACAACCCAAATTCTAAAAATTATTATTTTAAATATTGCTACTAATTACTTTGCATATAATAGCTTCAATTTGTGGCTTCATTAACGAAAATTAAAGAAGAAGTTTCCTCAAATGTATTTCATTACAGTTCATAGTGGATATTGTCAATCATTTCAAGGCTGACTGGCTCTGCCACTTTTAATTTGAAAAAATAAAAAAATAAAACTTTTTTTAAACATCTGCGTGAATGACCTCAACCAAATAAAATATCTTGAGGCAAATCCATAACCCAGGCATGTGCACACACACACACACACACACACGTATGTTGCAAGCAAATTTCCAGGGCATATCTCATAAATCATTCGATTTCAAAAACTAAACATTATATCTATTTTTAGGTTAATCTGCAAATGGAGAATATATGTTCAATTGAAATTTTATGTGTTATTAACAATTTCTGGGTTTGAATTAATGAAAATGAATTAAGTAAATATACTAGAAGGTAGTTAGACTTTAAACTATTTGCATACAATATTTGTTGAACTAGGCTTATACATGTGGTTGAAATGTTGTATATTAAAAAATGATTATCAAATATATCCATACATTATATTTATTCTTAAATAACAACCTTAAATAATAATGGTGAGAGTTTGCAAAAATTTCTGTCAGAAATTTGTAATCTTGCTGTGTAATTATATTACATATGTTTTAAAAACTAATCAAATACATTTTAGCTAGTTTATGCATGAGTATGCTTGTACCTGCTGTACATTTATAAAGTCAAGCTTATTTTTTGTGTCTGAATAAGTGTTTATAAATAAGTCATAGTAAAAATTAAAGACAGTATCCATTATATTTGCATTTACCTGCTATATACTACCCAGAAATCGCTACAATTAGATGACAACCTGCTGGTTAGTGTTTGGTCCATCAGTACTTAATGTGACTATTGATATGATATGGTTTTTGTAAGCCATTTTATCACTTGTTTTCTATTTGCTTGATCTTTTAAGATCTCTCCCTTCTGCTCTATATTCTTGATTATTTGAATATTTTTAGTTATACTTCTCTAATGTTACACTTTGCTTGAAACTTTAGATTTCTGTCAGAGATTTGCTTCTTTTCATGGTTATTTCTACTACAAAAGAAGAGAAAGCAGGCTGGCTACTGCTACTTGTTAAGTATCTTATCATCCAGTAAACCTACAATATAGAAATTTCCCCTAATATCCACATAAATAAAAGACATTTTAACCTCTGAAAATAATTTTAAGACATTTTTAACAGTTTTTGATTTACAGGTTATTTCTAATATAATACAGAGCAGTCTTAAATACACATTTAGTGTTCCCTTTTATTAATATCCTACCTTAATACTGTATACTTGTTATAATTAATGAACCAATTTTGATAAATTATTATTGAATAAAGGACATCCTTAATTTGGATTTTCTTAGTTTTTACCTAATCTCTTTTGCTCTTTCAGGATACCACATTGCATTGAGATGTCATGCATTTTTGGGCTCCGTTTTCTGCAGTATTTTCTCAGACTTTGGCTGTTTCTGATAACCATGACAGTTTTGAAGAGTGCTGGTCAGATAATTAGAATGTCCCACATTAGCATTTGTATGAAGTTTTTCTCACGATGAGACCAGGGTTCTGGAAATATGAGAGAAAAATCACAAAGTAAAGTACCATTTTACTGACATCCTATCGAGGATATATTGTATCCACATCACTTAGCATAGTTGAAGATGATTTTTATCACCTGCCTGCAGTAAGCTTTATCAGCTTTATTTACTGTAAAGTTATAATTTCTCCAACTTTTCATATAGTATTTTTTGGAAGAAAGTTACTATGCATAGCCCACACTTAAGGGGTGAGGAGTCACACTTCACCTCTTTGAGGACAAGGTATCCACATAAATAAGTTGGAAATTTTCTGCATGGAAACTTTTCTCCCCTGAATCTATGTATGTATTTATTCAATCCTTAATTGATGACAGCATGAATTCATGGATATGTATCTTATTCTTTAGATTAGAATAAAATATTGCTTTATTTATTGTTACTCAAATCTTTCCAGGTTTGACCACTGGGCGCTCTTTAATTTGGCTCCTGTTTGTTTGGTTTTTTTTAGCATACTCCATAGTTGTGTGAAGAGAGTTTTTTTGTTTGTTTGTTTGTTTGTTTGTGCACCATTTCCTTAATTTCTGACACTGCAAAATGCTCCAGATTCCTCTTGAAACTTCCCTGCCCAAATATTAAAATCAGTCATTTCTCCAGACTCTTGGTTCCTTGGTCCCTTTTATTAAAGAATATTAGAAATCAAGAACAGGTTAGGTATTAATATATTTCTTGCTGCTGGGATATCCTGCTTCTCATCTCTCTTAGGTGTCAGAACAAGAAAATACATGCATGTATATACTAACCAATGGATTTATACATCTCTATAAATATTTATATATGTAACCAACCATGTCTATGTTAAGTAAACATCGGTTCAGACTGATGTTTTTAATTCTAATCCATTACTATATGGATCATTCTTCCCTCCTTCCCTCGTTTATCTATAAATTCCCATTCCAATAGGGAGAAATCTGGCTCCCAACATTTCTCATCTGTCTACTTGGTTTTTCAATTCCAGTATGCACGAATAGTACTATCAGAAATTTTTAACTTGTATCATGATGTAATAAAACTTTAACAACGAAGCTTCAGTGGTTATGTATAATTTCTTGCCATTGGTTTTATGGACCTCCACTCATTTCCAAAGTTATTTTGAGGACGACACCTTTTTCTCCTACCTCCTTTACTGAGATTGTTTTACATATTTGCAGTATGTAATTACAATATGGATTACATATATTATTTTACATTCAATCTTGTGATTTCTCCAACCTTGTAAAAAATGTTTATAATTTTCATGCATTAAAGTTCATTGTGTGCTATAAATCTTAATGTGTTTTGACATAGGAATAGTCTCACATATCCACAATTAAAGTGTGATACATAATAGAATCACTACCCTAAAATATTTCACTTCACATATTTAATCCTCTATCTTCCCCATACCCTTGACAGCCACTCATCTTTTTGTGTCTCTGTAGTTTGCTTTTTCTAGAATGAGATATAATTAGAACCACACAGTACAAAGCCTTTTCAGACGGGCTTTTTTCATTTTGCTCCATGAATTTAAGATGCTTTCATGTTATTTTGTGCTTGACAGTTTATTTCTTTTTATCTCAGAATAATATTCATTGCTTTGGGGTACCCTGCTTTGCTTATACTTTCCCTTATTGAAGAAAATCTTGGTTGCTTCCAATCATTTTTAGTGCTCATAAATAAATCTGCTATAAATATTCAAGTGCAGGTTTTTGGACATTTTTCAAATTAGCTAGTAAATATGGAGTAGCACAGTACTGGATCATATGGTAAAACCATGTTTACTTTAGTAAGAAACTGCCAGATTGTCTTCCAATGTGGTATTGTTTTGCATCCCCACCAGCAATGAGGAAGGATTCTGGCTTTTCCACATTCTCATTTGCAGCAGATATTGCCAGCTTTTGTTTTTATTTTTGTTTAGTCATCCTAAAATGTGTATAGTGATATCACATTGTTATTATAATTTGTGACTCCCTAATGACAAATGATGTTGAAAATATCTTCATATGCTTATTTGCCAACTATATTTTCTTCGATGAGGTGTTTGTTTAGGTATTTTGCCCATTTTTAATTCTTGGAACAGTTTTAGATTAAAACAAAAAAAATTGAGTGGAAAATACAGAGAGCTGTCATATAGCCCCTGTCCCCACACATGCACAGCCTCCCCACTCTTGCCTATTTTTAAACTGGCCTGTTAGTTTTTTTCTTTTGGGTCATAAGGATTCCTTGAGTGTTTTGGTTACAAAGTTACTTATTAGATATGTTCTTCTGCAAATATTTTATCTGAGCTCTGTCTTGCCATTTCTTTTTTCTCTCTCTTTCTCTTAGAGGTGAAGTCTCCCCATATTGCCCAGGGTAGTCTCAAACTCTTGGGCTCAAATGATCCTCCTACCTCAGCCTCCAAAGTAGCTGAGTCAACAGGCATGGACCGCCACACCTGACTTGTTATTTCATTCTTGTCTCAGGGTTTTTCACAGAAGTATTAGTTTAGTAAAGTTCAAATTATCTAACTGTTTTTCTTGCGCCATGGTTTTGGTATTGTATCTAAAAATACCTTGACAAATACAAGGTCAGCTAGATTTGTTCTTATTATGCTTCTAGGAGATTTTTAGTTTTGTATACTTACATTTATGTCTCTGATCTATTTTGAGTTAATTCACCTGAAATGTGTAATATATATGTCTACGTTGATTTTTCTTTTACATATGGACAGCCAAATTTTCCAGTCAATTGGTGAGAAGACTATCCTTTCTCTGTTCAATTGCCTTCGCTCCTATCAAAGATCAGTTTACTATATTTGTGGGGGTCAATTTTTGGCCTCCCTAATCTGGTCAGTTAATTTCTATGTGTATCCATTTTCCAATATTATGCTGTCTTGATTGTTGTAGCTTTAGAGTAAATCTTGAATCAAGAGTGTCAATCCCCTTCCTTTGTCTTTCTGCAGTATTGTGTTGGCGCTTCTAGACCTTGCACCTTTACATATAAACTTTCTAACCATTTTGTGGATATCTACAAAACATCAATGGCATCATTATACTAGCTTAAGTCATTACAGGCATTGTTGCTGTTGTTCCTCATTCTCTGGAATTTTCTACATAGATAATCATATCATCTGCAAACAAAGACGGTTTCCCCCTTGATCATTTGCATCTTTTTCTTGTCTTGTTGCATTAGCTAAGACTTCCAACAGGATGTCAAATAAAAGTGGTAAGAGAACATCGCTTCCTTTTTCAAAATCCGACAAGGAAAATGTCAAGTGTCCTGCCATTGAGCATGATGTTAGCAGTAAGCTGTTAGTAGATGTTCTTTATAGAGTTGACAAAGTCCCCCTTTGTCCTAGTTTGAACAATTTTATCATGACAGGGTGTTGCATTTTGATAAGTGCCTTCTTATTTTATACATCAAATGATATATGATTTTTCCTCTTTAGCTTGTTGATAAGATGAATTACTTTAACAGATATTATAATGTTGAACTGTACTGAAATATTTCTGTTGAACATTATTGCATCTACATTCACCAGAGATGATGATACGTAGTTTTTCTTTCCTGTAATGTTTTTATCTGATTGTGACATTAGGATAATTAGGAAGTATTCTTTCTGCTTCTATTTTATGGAAGAGTTTGTGGATAACTGATAGTATTTGTTTTTTAAATGTTTGGTAGAATTTACTGGTAAAATCTTTAGCGCCTTGTGCTTTTTCTTTATAAGATCGTTAATTACTTATTCCAATCCTTTAAAATAGACCTACTTAGATGATCTGTTTCCTCTTTTGTGGGTTTTGGAAATGTGTGTCTTTTAAAGAATTAGTTCATTTCATCTAAGTTATAAATGTCATAGTGTTACTCGTATTTCTTTACTATCCCAGTTAACTAATAACTATCAGACTCCTGTATTCTTTATTCTAAATTCTATAACGATTTCAAATTTTCATCATTTCTCACTTTTTAAACTGAAAGTAATAATCTGGGGCCCATCTTCCTTCATATGATTATTCTTTTGTTGTTTTTTTTAAAGTAAGAAATAGGAGATAATTAAAAATATTGGTGGCATCCATAATCTTTATTTCAAATTTCAGTGAAGAGATGAAATGCTCTTGACATAATGTCATACTAAGTTTGAAATGTAGTATATTTCCTATGCAAGACATGATTTGAACACCACATTGCTTCAAGACTGAAGAATAGCACAACTTCTATTATATATGGCCTCTGCCACTCTGTAAAAATAAGGAAAGCTGTAGCTTAATAAAAGTAGTAGTAACATAATAATATTTGATACTGATGAAGTAATGTACACTTTTATAGATTTTCCGATGTGTTCTGTGAAAGGGTCATATTTACAAAACAACCTCCAAATGCAGAAAGATGTGACAAATCAAAGAAGGAGACAGAGAAATCCAGATTGTTTACTGGTGTAACTTACTGATAGAAGCATGGTCTCAGGTGGCAGCAAGACAGGTAGATCCCCAAACTGTTACTCCCCAGACTCAGGGCTTATATACCACTGCGAATGGTATACAATTAAAGGCAACCCTCCAGGACAGGTAAGAATGCTGTATGCTGATGATTTGTATCAAGATTGACAAGTTTTTATGCTAAGCACAGCAAATCAAGTAGAAATCTGGAGGCATTCATGGAACTGGAGTTAATCCAAAGTGAACAAGATGGATTAGCAAACAAGATTAAGTCACTTTTGTTTCCACAGCACGCATTGTCTCATTTGACATAGTTTGTTTAGTGGGCATACTCTACAAGAGATGAGAATGTTATATAAAAATGTAACTTGAAAATTTGACATAGTCTAAGCTAGGAATTTTCTTACAAATGTATGTATTTACCCTCATATTTACAAAAGGTAAAAAGTATCTTATTTAAGGGTAATTAACTAGGAACAGATCATTTCCCATGTTACTCATATTCTGGGTTGATTTTCATTGAAGGCAGTTACTCAGGTATTAGTTTTCATAAAATTACAGAAGTAATAAGAATATGCATTAACTTAAAGTAATCTTATCAAGCTTTACCATTTCTAATTTATATGAAGGAATTCACTCACTTGAATATTTACTCAAGAAGTTACTGCTATTCAATATAATACAGTTTTTCTTACTGTATGCAGAAAATCCTGAGTCATGTGCTGAAGGTTTAAATGTACAAAGTTAATTATATCATAATTTTAAAAACTAAATCACAATCAAATAGCTTTACAAGGATGTCGGAATAAAATATATTTTGCATAGTATAAATAAAAACTCTGCATAGACCTGTGTTTAGGAATATAAATTCAAGGTTTTGAGGTCATGATAAATGAAAATTATTGCATTTAGAATAGTTTTTTGCATATTAAAACATTTATAGAAAAATATTTTAGAAGAAATAGAGCATATTTTAATTAACTTACAATTATAAAAGATGTGACTTTGTGTGCTCATAGTTTTAGTGTTATCTAGTTCTGACAGATTGATTTCCTGATGTTCTAAAAGATAACTTTCTAAGTGAATACTTAGCCAAAAGTCAAACCTAATTATGGATAATTGCTTTGTGTTTTATTTTCCTCATCAGTACAATGGAAAAATGAAATTATGTACTCCATTGAGTTAGTGTAAGGCCTAATGGAGTTAATAGATTTTGCCCCTTTGAGGAAGGCTTAACAAATTGTAAAGCCTCAGGAATTGAGAGTTGATACTAATTTTGAGGATCAAATACTTACTCCTTTAAGTCTCTATCCAAGTATACTCTTTTCCTAATCAATTGACTTACAACATTTTTATTAGAATTAGTGTTTTAGATTCTTTAATGTTTTATTCCATATTTAAATATAAGAGGTTACTACATGATAACCAACAATTCATCATACTATTTAAGGAACAGATTAGCCATTGTAGCTCTTCCAAATCACATTCTCATAGATCTTTGACCAATATTAATGAATATCCTGATAATTTTCTTTATAATCCCCATTCATTTCTGAAGATGTTTTGTAGTATCATTTTGTATATTCACTTAATCTTTGCTTCTTATAAGTAGCCTGCCTTTTTTCTTTTAATATTTTCTTTATCTTCTTTGGTGTTCTAAATTTTCAGTATAATTTGTCCAAGTGAAGATTTTCTTTTTTTAAATTTATTTTCTTGGTTTCAGTATGATTCCTTAAAATACAGAGGCATGCTTTTTATCAATTTGGGAAAATTCACAGCCTTTTATTGTGTTAAATCTTGTTTCTGGCCAGGTGCCGTGGCTCACGCCTGCAATCCCAGCACTTTGGGAGGCCGAGTGGGCAGATCACGAGGTCAGGAGATCGAGACCATCCTCGTTAACATAGTGAAACCTCGTCTCTACTAAAAAAAATACAAAAAAATTAGCTGGGCGCGGTGGTGGGCACCTGTAGTCCCAGCTACTCAGGAGGCTGAGGCAGGAGAATGATGAGAACCTGGGAGGCGGAGCTTGCAGTGAGCAGAAGCCGAGATCGTGCCACTGCACTCCAGCCTGGGTGACAGAGTGAGACTCCATCTTGTTTCTTCCCTCTTCCATTTTCTGTATTGTCTCTTTTCAGAATGCCAATTGGATGCATACTATACCTTCTCATTCTGTCCATAATCTATGCCTCTCAACTCTTCCCAGCTTTCAGAATTTTCATTCTTTGCCTGTCATCTCTTAACATGCATGCCCAGCTATATCTTCCAACTCATTGCTTATCTCTCAGCTGTGTCTAATCTTCATATTAAACCATCCATTGAACTTTTAAATTCAGTGAATACATTTTTCATTTCTACAAATTCTTATTGTTAATTTTAAAACTGTCTTTTGATATTTTCTCATTTCTTATTCCTTGCTCGTATTTTCAATTATTTCATTAAAAAATTACATGTGTTTTATAGTGTGTATATATATAAATTTACACATCTGAAATACTTAGTTGTCTAATTTTGTTTTATTAAAACTAATGTATGATGATTTCTTTATTCTATGTTGAAATTTAGGTTTGCAAACATATATTTGAATGGTCTTAATCAGTAGTGTTGAAATTTAGGTTTGCAAACATATATTTGAATGGTCTTAATCAGTAGCAGTTCTTAGGGCTTAGGTTAATTGTCATTTTCTTTAGCGAGAATTTGTGTTTGCTGCTGCCAGGTGCCCCAGTTACTACCAACTCGAAAACACTTTAAAGCTATTTGTTGTCTTATAATGTTGCAGTAAAAATTCAAATCCCAAATATAATTAAGAACATAGCTAAAGTATCCTGTCCTCTTGGGATGATAGTTTCCACTACCTGGAGCTAAAACTAATAAAGAACTTATCTTTTCCTTGTAGAAAGGTTGGACTTTGTAAAGTTTACCGTTTCATTGAGTGTGTATCTCTTTGTGGTCCACAAATTCTGAGGCGCTATTGTTTCAGCTTCTTACTTTATGATGTTACAAGGCCTTGTATCCCTTATACTGGGCTGCTGTTCAGACTCTGTTATTGACAAACATTTTTAGAAGAATCTACATTTTATTTTATGTCTACCATTTTTTTGTGTTTGTTTTTATTTTTTGGGCTTTCCTTTATTGCAATCTTTGATAAATTGTTTGTTGTATTTTGCCCAGCCTATCTAATAGGTTTAGGGAAGAGTTTGTTTTTTTTTTTAGATTAAGTAAATACCCATGAAATAAAAACCAGAATTTATTAATAAAGATTTATTCCATTCTGTCTAAAAGTACAAGTCAAATACATAATAGTAAGGTTGAAGATTTATGGGTCTTATTTATTAACATAATTTTTCTAATAGAAATGATTTTAAATGGTAAAGCTTATTTTTTAAGAGATCTTACAGTCAAAGAATTAGATTCCATTGTAATAATGTAATTACAAGGGAATAGAAAATATTAATTTATTGCTAAGGCATTGATAGAAAGTGTCAAAATACTGCAATAAAATAAGTGAATTTGAAGGGAAAATCTTAATTTGACTTAACATTTCATTTTTATTGTAAAATATGTCATTCCAGAGGGCAACATATGCACATTAAAAAATTCCTCTTTATAGTGGATCAATAACATTTAGAATCCATCCTGATGTAGCATTTTTCTATTAGCTGGTGTTGAAGTAAGACATTTTTTCCCCATTTCAAATGTTATAGTCATTATGTTAAGTGAAATAAGCCAGGCAAACATCATATAGTAATGATGCTTTGTATTTACATAATAATTTGCAATTTATGAAGCATTTTACTTTTAGTTTTTATTTACTCTTCATCATCTCAAAGGGAAACAGAAATAAAAAGTTTATCTTCAATTTTTTAAAGGAGCCAATACTCAGAAATTATGTATCATATATGACATCTCATGGATAGTAAACAAAAGAGCTCAGATTTCAGTTGGTTCTTTTTATTCTGGTCAAACATTTTTCTGATGCTAATTTTATTTTTAATGGAATTTAAGAATATGTTAAAGAGTCTTTTTAGCATACAACACTCACTCATTTTTGCATTATGTATTTCAGTCAGTGGGCTGCCTGAAGTAAAAGTACTTCCTTTATCCTTAACAATATAGTCATATTTACAGCACTGTGAGTCTGCTCTGATAAGGGGTGTTTCATCAATACAATAGCACTCTCTATTTCAGTGTGCTTTGATTGTGAACGTTTGAGCTACATTTTATCTGTCTTCCAGACGTGGTTCTTATAAAAATAAATTATTCTGAACATAAATAAAATGTCAGGGTATTTGCTCTTTCTTTTGTCAGGGTATCTGATATTTCTTTAACTGTGGCAAATGTTTCAGTAACAAAGTGTAAAAGACTTGGACAGTTTTAGTTTTCTTCATCTGAAGTACTGCTTTTTCTTCCAATACAGGAATTGTGTGCACCTGCTCACACAGTAGTAACCTCAGGCGCTGACAAAGCGGCTTCCTGGTGAGGAAAGTTGCAAAGAACATTCACTCTACTTAAGAGGCCAGAGCAAATGAGCCCCTCAAAAGCCACAGACAAAGTCTTAACCACAGTTAACACATTCACTGTACAGAGACACCCAACTATTTTTTAAAAGAATCTGACAAGAACATTTATTTTTTGAGAAAAGTGGCTCCAAGAAGGAAACAGAAACGGTGACTCAGCAGTTATACAACTTTGCCAATCAATTAAAAGAAAAATCCAGCAACATTGGTATAACTTGCTCGAAATTTGTAATCTTTGACCTCGCCATAGATCCAGTAAATCAGAATCTTTATTTCCACCTATGGACATTAAAGTTTTGAGAGCATTGCTATAGGATTTTTTGGGGGTATGGATTTAATAATTAGTAAGTAATTTTCAGTCACTCTAATGTATATTAAATAAGTTTATCTCCTAAAAAAGTAGTATTAGTAATCATTTCAATTAAATTACTCTTATCTGATAATGGAGAGGTATAGTTAATTCTAAATCGATACTCACTTTCCTCCATGTAATTCTGCTACCTTAAGTTGAACAAGAATTCATCACTTTAGTTATATCTTCTTTGAATGTCAAGCTCGCGGGAGGCAGTGATTCTCATGTTACTGTTGTATCCCAGCTGCATAGCATATTGCCTGTTCCAAAATACATGGTCAGTAAATATTAGTATAAGTGAGTAAAAGACTGGAGTTAAAATGAACATAGTATCATTTATTATTACAATTGTTTCCTTAGAAACAGTTGAGGAAATGTTATAAACCCTTTAAAATCTTCTTTTCACATAACTTGTATGTTTAAATTTTTGTATTATAAAATCTTGTTGCATACAATTATTAAGGTATGTTTCTTATACTGTTATAACTATTCTATTTCATGTTTGCCTCTTTGAATACAACATTATCTTAAATATTTATGTTCTTAGTTCACATAGAAAAATATTAGTTTTATTTCAGATGGTATATCTTTTATGTATTTTAATGGTAAATTAAATTTATATTTCAATACTAGAGAATCAAAACAATAGTGCAACAATATGGCTCCCTTTCTGTGTTTATGCTAGTTTTCATGTGGTTCCAATTTAATAATAGCTTATTGACATATAGTGCGGTTTGGGATCTTGAAGTCTTTCAGGAATATATTTTAGATATTACTCAGATGTGTAATAGTTTTAGTCACAGAGGAACCCGAACCTCTTATTCAACCTGCTGTTAGTTAAAGAAGAATTTTGCTTTATAGTATGTTAAATGCACACTTTGATGACAGCTTTTAATTACATACCTCTTTCTGGGTCTTTCGTTTCCTCTATTGAGAACAACTGGATTTTTAAGATGTAAATAATAAGGTAACTAAAGACTGTTTACTCAATAACAATGATCAAGTTTATTTTACATCAGTTAAATCCAGCAGGTACTCTCTACAATTTTTTTTAACAAGTTACCTTACTGTAAAAGTTGTTTGACATTGAATTAGCTTGAATTATGAAATTGACTAAGTGAGCACCAGTAGTGTTCAGACCTGTATACATCAGGATAGTTAAGAGTAATGCAAATTTCACCTGGAGACACTGTTAACCTGTTTATTTCTATTCAAAATGCCTGTGATAAGTCCTGAGATTCTGAGGTGATGCTGATGCTGCTATTCTGCAGTCCACATTTTGAATAGCAAGGTTTTAGGGCAGATTTAAACAAAATATTAAAATAATATTTGTTCCTCAGTCTTTTTTGCCTTCATCTGTTGTTATGATTTGAATGTCTGTCCTCACCAAAACACATGTTGAAATTAAATTGCCAATGTATAGATATTGAGAGCTGAAGTTTTTTAAAAAGATGATTAGGCCATGATGACTCCACCCTCATGAGTGGAGTTAATGCATTAATCAAATTAATCAAAGGGATCTTATGAGCAGGCTCCCTCTCTTGGCTCTTCTGCTACATGAGAAACAGTGGTCTCCCCTTCCTGAGGATGCAGCACACAAGGCACCATCTTGAGAATAGAGACTGGTCCCTTCCCCCACACCAAAATTGCATGTGCCTTGATATTGGACTTCTCAGCCTCCAGAATCATGAGCCAATATATTTCTCTTCAATATAAATGACCCAGTTTGTTACATTCTATTATAGCAGCACAAATGATCTAAGACACTGGACTAAGACACCTGTTGTTAATTTCTTAGGTTTATATACCCCACTGCACACCCCACAAAATATGTTGTGCTTTCTTCTCTTTCTACCTAATCATTTCACAATATTTAATTGTTTAATCATATGGCCCTACTCACCCAATCTTAAACTAAAGGTAGACCACTCACATTTACTTTTAAACTATGACAAAATGACTTCTAGCTTCAAAAAATTTCCAAAACTGATCTTAAAAATATTTATTCTCAAGTATAAAATTGAATAAATATGTTTATACTCACAGTGCTTGATTTTTTTTTTTTTCTTCTGACATCCATATGTGACATATTGACAGCTTCCTTCCTGAAACTGCCTTGGTCTCTTATACTCCACTAGCTCCTCATTCTCTGCCTTGGTCTCTTATATTCCATTATTTCCTTTTTCTCCTCCTCATTTTTTGATATTTCCTACTCAGTAGCTTTCAGTGGAATTCTAAAAGTGGTCATTTCATTTAAATTCTTCCACAGAATATGACACTCGTTCATATGGTTTTGCCGGTCTTCTGCATGCTGATGCTTTTCAAATATCAAACAAAAAATATCCAAGCTTAAATATTTTGCCTTGCTCCTCAATCCTTAACAAATGAATTCTCCTAAATTCCCTTTTAATGTATTTCCAGCACAATTTGCTTAATTCATACAGTTCCAAATCAGTGACTCATCTTCTTTTTAAATGGTATAACACATTCTATCAATACGTCCTAAAAATTCCAGAAGGCATTTCTCCTACCTTATAATTACTGATATTTTCCAATATATATGTTCATTATATCACTTGATCTATTTTAGTAAACTCCTGATTTTCCTATGTTCTATCATTCAAAGCTAATTATTTTTATATTATCAACTCTATGATGTTTTAATTAAAAATAATTTTAGATACCTTTTAGAAAGTAGCCTCCCAACTAATTCAGAGTAGAATATCCTTAATGTAACATGCAAAAACCTTTATAATTTAAAAAATTCTCACTCAAAATCTCTTCCTTTTGATTTTACTGCTTTTTTTCATGTTTAACCTAAGTATTGCATGCTTTGATTAAACATACCTTGATATTTTCTTCCTTCTGCCATCTGAGATATCACTTATGATTTAAGCCTTTTATATGTTTCCTTCTTTTACTTATAATCACATTCAGAGTTTATATTTAGTTCAAAAATAATATTGTACATGTAAAAATTTACATAAAAGTTTTCATTAATATACAAAGGATATATATTTAGTTATATGTATTATATATTACATTCATAATATATATTATAAATAATATATTTTATATATATCCTTTTTTACTTATGGAAAGGTTTACATTTCTAAAATGACTTTTTGAATGAAGAAATATGAAAACACTTAATTTGATAAGAAAATGACCTCTATTCTTAACCTTTTATGGTAATTTAATCCAGTACTTTTTGATTCATTTTCTATTTCTAAGTATAATAATATATTGCTATCAATGTTCATCTATTTTTAAAAAATATTTTATTGATAGGAAACTATGATTCCTAATCAGTGGAAGTGCTAGCAAGAGAAACCAATAGTTACTTTAAAAAATACAGAATAAAAGACCAAGAGTTTGACCATAAAACAAAGAAGCACTATCAGTTTACACATATATGAATGCAACTTAAATGCCATTAGTTCTACGCCCACCCACACCAACATGGATCTCTCTCACCTCTCCTTCTCTCTCCCACTCCAAACAGACATGTTTCTCGCCACTCTTTTTTTTTTTTTTTTTTTGAGACGGAGTCTCGCTCTCTCGCCCAGGCTGGAGTGCAGTGGCCGGATCTCAGCTCACTGCAAGCTCCGCCTCCCGGGTTTACGCCATTCTCCTGCCTCAGCTTTACAAGTAGCTGGGACTACAGGCGCCCGCCACCTCGCCCGACTAGTTTTTTCGTATTTTTTAGTAGAGACGGGGTTTCACCGTGTTAGCCAGGATGGTCTCGATTTCCTGACCTCGTGATCCGCCCGTCTCAGTCTCGCCACTCTTACTCTTGCTTTCCAAAATTTCTGTGCCATGAAAACACTCTTAAGTTACCCCCTTCATGGTCTCTCTCCTAGTATTTACTCCTTTATGTGATATCCTCTTTTTGCATGGCAGAACCCATGACTTACTTCTAATTAATAGAATAAGGCAACAAGAATAAGATATGGAGATTATATGTATCTGATTACATTATGTAATATTATAATGCCCATTATGTAAAGAGACCTTTCCCTGTTGTCTTGATGAATCAAACAGTTGTGTTTGGGGGAACAAGAGGCAAGAAACTGAGACTGGGCTCTGTGAGTTGAGGGTGGCCTCCTGTCAATAACCAGCAAGAAAATAAGAGCCTACTGCTACCCTAAAGAATTCATTTCCACCATCAATAACGTAAACGTGAAATATAGCCTTCTTTAGTCAAATTTCAAGAATAGAATCCAACTCTGGTGGACATGTTGATGGAAGCCTTGCAAATAATCCAGACAAAATTGCTGGAGTCCTTGGAAACTGCAAGATAATAAATGTGCATTGTTTTAAACTACTGAATTTATGGTAATATTTTGATATAGCAGTAGAAAATGAATACGTCCTCATTCCCAAGTATTTTACATTTGACATAGGGAAAATTCTAAAATGGCCACCTTAATGTTTCCATGACTACTTCCTAGCTAGGACTGTGATTATGATGAGATATCTAGTCCATGACTATATTAATTTAAATGCAATCAGTATTTTGATGATGTAATTAAGTTTACTAATCAGTTGACTTTGATAAACTTTCAGAACAGAAATGAATTTAATAAGCATAAATTAATCTCTAGTCTTTCAAAGGAGGTTTTTTTGTTTGTTTGTTTATTTGTGTGGTTTGTTTTTCCTTGGCTGGTAGAAGTTAAGGAAGTCAAAACCAACCAAGCATGAGGAGAATTTGATGGTGCAGTGCTCATTTAAAGAGGAAGGAATTCGCTAGAAGATACAGTGAATCCACTCTGACAATGAACAAGGAAATGAAGTCTTCCTTCCTACAACCACAAGAAACCAAATTCTGTCAACTATCTGAATAAACTTAAAACAATTTCCTCCCTGGGCCTCAGGGCAAAAGCCCACCCTGACCAAGACCTTGATTTTACCTTTGGGAGACCATAGGCAGAAAACCCCATTAAGACTGCCCAAAAAGAAGTCATAAAATAAGATTGTGTAAGGTCATAAGTAAAGACTGTCAGCATACTGACTATTCATTGTGAATGGTATGGGTATACATTGGAGTATTCTCAGCCAAGTACTGGCATAATTTAATTCATGCAGAAGAAGCAAATCTCTGAGTGTGATGAAGTATCTGGAGGAGAGACAGTGCTAGAAGTAGTAAGAACAGCTTGACTTCCATTGCAATGATGAGGAAAAAAAAGATAATGTCTTGACCCAAAGAGAAATCTCTTAAAGGTGGTGAGAAGCAGGGATGATATGAAAAACCTTAATGCCTAGTGTGTCATGGATAATGACAATTTATGGTAGATAACATTATCATTAGAGTTGCTAGGCTGGTCACCATGCTGGAAAATACAGAATGAATAGACTTATTGTCAGGATATATTTTGAAAATGCACCTCATACATTTTGCTTATACGTTTGACAGAAGATGTGTTGTTATGCCAGATCATGTTAAAGAACAATTTTAGCAAATATGCTTTGTCAAGGGCAAGGCAATTCAAAATTTAAAATCAGAGTAATTTCACTAGGAAAGGTATTTGTACCAGCTACAGTAAGAAATCTGAAATGGAAGATGGAGAAAGGATTAATAAACACCAGATAACAACCATACTATCCTGAGAAAATCAAAGGAATTCTTAATCGTTGTTTATTCATGTACCCCTTTCTTAGAGCAGATTTGTGAATTCATGAAATTAAAAGCATTTTATAAGAAATCTATACTTATACATTCAATAGATAATATATTAATACATGTATTTATTGAGATATCTGGATATTGAGATATTGAGATATCTGGAACAACTGTTGGTTTATATGAAAAATACGTGATTTATATTGGTGACAAGTAATACAAGTTCATTATGCCTCATCTGAAAATATGACACCCAAAATGCTCCAAAATTTAAAATTTATTAAGCACCAACATGACACCAAAAGTAGAATATTTCATACCTGACCTCCTGTGACAATTCACAGTCAAAACACAGTCACAGCTGTGTTTCATACTCAAAATCATTCAAAACATTGTATAAAATTACCTTCAGGCTATGTGTATAAGGTGAATATGAAGCATAAATGAATTTTATATTTAGACTTGGTTCCCATCATTAAGATATCTCATTTTGTGTATGAGAATATTCCAAAATTGTTTAAAAAATTTAAAATCTGAAGTATCTATGGTCCTAAGCATTTCAGATAAGGGATATTCAACCTGAAGTTAACCCTCATAGTTTTATAATTTGTTGTACATCTTCATGTAGAAGTGTTAATTTCAATTAGAATTTAGTGAACAGAAATATTTTTTTCCATCAGCCAAGTTTACGCTGTCTCTGAATTCCATTGATGGTCAACTCTAGTGCTTGCTCTGCTGTACACCTTGATACTGTCTGGCTTCTCTTTCTCATTCTATCATGTTTCAAAATATTTTAATATTAAAGATTGTAATAAGGAATCCACAGACCAACAACCTGAGAACTTTCAACATAAAGTAAGATAGAAGTCACGAAACATAGTGGAGGAACCAACTTTTCCAAAGGACATTAAATGAGATTTCATATTTGTTAAATTTCATGAGTAACAAGAAAAATTTTACTTACAGTAATTAAGTCTCCTCTAAGCTATTATTTTAGAAACTTACCTAAAAATACTTTAGTTGCAAAAGACAAAAGAACGTTGTAATATTCTTTTTGTTATTGAGTTTAAGAGATATAAAGATTTAACAGCCTTGACATTGTGCATAATAGACATATCTTTGTATTTTTTCTAGACATACAAACTCACTGGCAACTTTATAAAATTATGTTGTAGTAAGACAGAATCTTCTTAGACCAGATATAAGTCAGCCATATGTCTCATTCCTTGGAAAGTTATTCAGTCAGTATGCCAAGAAAAATATTGAATAAAATTAATGTTTTCATGGTTTGTGAACCAGTGAAATGGAGTGAATTAAGCACAAAATCATAGGAACTACTTCTGCTGAATAAAGCAATAGGAATACTTGAGATGGTCAGTTGCCTTAATGTTTCTGGCTCATTAATTTAGTTAAGCTACTAAAATGACTTTATCTTGAAAGAAAATGCTTGAAGGGCAAAAGATATCTGTGTAAATGTATCTTTGTATGATTATAAGAACATTAAAAGCAATATTTTAAAAGAGTATTATAAAATGTAATAGAAGGAAAAATACATATTGAGTAAACATGTAAAGGAAAATGTAATTTCTCTTTATTTACTGAAACAATTGAAATGTTTTTAATTTTTCAAAAGCTTACTTTCAATTTTCTAGATTTTAAATTATTAAAATGTTAATGTTGTTAGGAACGGTTAAACTTTATTATTTTATTAAAAAAAAAATCCAAAAGAAATAGGACCAGCTATAATTACACACACACACACACACACACACACACACACATACGTACACACACACACACATTTTAGTTTTTAATTTAAAAATGTTTGGCTTCTATGTCAAATTCTCTAAAGATAAGATAGGTATACAACAGAGTTATGCACGGGGAAATATTTTTTAATGACATCGAGCCAAATAACTTTCTGATTTTCAAGTAATCAAAACAAGTAAAAAGAAATTTGAAAACAAGTTGGAAAATTTGTTTGATATTTTTCCAGTTAGACCAAAATTGATGGGTACTAGGCCCAACACCTGGGTGATGAAATAATTTGTATAACACAACCCCATGAAACAAGTTTAGCTATGTGACAAACCTTCACTTGTACTCATGAACTTAAAATAAAACTTTAAAAAAGAATTTTCTCAATATGTCGTCTTCCTGAGTGCACACTTAATTCATTTCAAGAAATAGAGCTTATTTTTTCCTCCTGTTCAACATATACCATCCTTGAGACTGGTTTTGACCAATAGATGTACCAGAAATCATGATTTGGGATTTCTGATCTCAGGCATTGTGACAGTGTAGCAAGCTCAACTTCTTACCTTGTGGAACCCAGCTGGTGTGCTGCAAAATGCCCAAAAAGTCACCTAAGAGACCAACTGGGGAAGAAACAAACAGAGAGTGAGAAATGAGGTCCTAGACCTATGCACCAAATTGAATCGTTTCATCCATCTATCCCCCAGGCATTTCAGCTACCCTAAGATACTGGACATATGAGGAAAGAAG
This sequence comes from Chlorocebus sabaeus, assembly GCF_047675955.1. NCBI lineage: Eukaryota > Metazoa > Chordata > Mammalia > Primates > Cercopithecidae > Chlorocebus > Chlorocebus sabaeus. The sequence goes on from NC_132905.1 coordinate 78,228,722, forward strand.
TCATCTTGAATGTTGTAGTTCAAAAGACATCGTGTAGAGCAGAGGTTAATTGTTACCACTGGACTCCCAGAATTGTGAAATATGGTAAAATGATTGTTATGTCACTACATTTTGGTGCAATTTATTCTAAAACAATTGATACCTGAAATAAGAGTGAAATGCCACGACTTGGCAGTCTTATTCAAAGATTAAACTTTCGTATTCCATAGTTGTTTATAGTCCATGTGCGTTAATTACAAACCTTAGAAAACATGGACACCAATCCCCTTTACAAAACTTAACTTTGCAGTAAATAATTTATTAGTATCCACCAGTAAACATTGGGATCCAGTAAGAGAGATGATAGGGTTTGGTGCTGTGTCCTCACCCAAATCTCATGTTGAGTTGTAATTCCCAATGTTGGAGGTAGAGCCTGGTGGGAGGTGATTGGATTATGAGGGTGGTTTCTAATGATTAAGCCCCATCCCTCAAGTATTGTCTCATCATAGAGTTCTCATGAGATCTGATTGTTTAAAAGTGTGTAGCACTTCCCCTTTCTCTCTCTCCTGCTTCCACCATGAAGATGTGCTTGCTTCCCCTTTTCCTTCCACCATGATGGTAAGTTTCCTGAGGAATCTTCCCCACTCTTTTGAACCTAAGGAGACAGCCTTATGATCTCTGGGTATTTTTCTGGGTTATCCTTCCCTTGTCTTGAAGAGTACAGCAGTGTTGACCGCCAAATAGCTCTATGGTCCCAGCCTATACAACCTAAGAAATCTGACCTTTCTTCACTCCTTTCTGTCTCTTTCCCCTTCCATTGGAACTGGCAATTTTCCTGCTAGGGTAGCTGATTAAGTCCATGGTTTACTCTTGTATTTATCTCTTTATCAAAGGGTAAATTGAACACAGCCTCAGTGTTCTTTCTCAAACATGCTTTCTTATTTATTGCAATATTTATAGAATAAGAACTTGCCATGTCTTTAATCTCTAGTTCCTTTTGATTAATCTGTCTTCAAGTTATTTTCTCTTGTTGTATTTTTCTATAAGCAGTTAGGAGGAACCAAGTCTACTACTTTAGCACTTTGATTAGAAATCTCTTCAGCCAAGTATCCAATTACATGTTGCAAGTTCTACGATTCCTAAAACACTAAAATAAGAACAATGTCAGTTTATAACAAGGATGACCTTTTTCTCTATTATCCAGTAACATGTTTTTGATTTCCATCTGAGTGCTCATCAGAATGGGCTTTATCATCCATATTTCTATGAAAATTCTGTTTACATTACTTTTGTCTTCTCTAAGAATATGGACATTGCCCTCCCACCTTCCTCCTTTTTTTTTCTGAGCCTTTGCCAAAATAACCTTGAAAATCCTTTCATGACAATCTCAGCCTTTTCTAGCATGCACTTCAAAACTCTTTAAACATCTTTTCATTACCTGGTTCCAAAGCTGCTTCCACATTTTTAGTTATTTGTTACAGCAACACTCCACTTTTGGCACCAAAATCTATATTAGACTTCTCCTGAGAAATAGAACCCATAGCATATTTTATACTTGTGTATATAGAGGAGAGGTATTACAAGATTATTGACTCATAATTTTGAAAGCTGAGAGTTCCAAAATGCAATGTCTATAAACTGGAAACCCATGAAGACTGGTACTGTAGTACAAAGAACTAAGGGCCAGAGATGCAGTGGCATAGATTCCAGTTCAAATCTGAAGGCCTTGGAACCAGGAGTACCAAGGGCAGGGCAGAAGAAGTTCCCCCAGATCCAGTAGTAAGGCAGAAAGAGAATCCAACTTTCTTCCACCATTTGTTCTATTCAGGCCTTTGATTAGTTGGATAATGACACCCCCTTCCACATCAAGGAGGGTAATATGCTTTACTCAATCCAGCTATTCAAATGCTAATCTCTTCCAGAAACACCTTCATAGTTAACCCAAAAATAATGTTTAAGCAGATATCTGGGCATCCTGTGGCTCAGTCAGGTTGACACATAAAATTAACCATCACAGTAAGACTCAGAAAAGTTTAGAAAGGAATAAGAATGGCTGAATACATTTGGAAAAGAAATAGACCGAATAAAGCTGTTGAAACAAAATTTTCAATGGATAGATTGTAGAGAAGATAAATCATAGTTGAAGACAAAGTCAAGGAAATAGATCTGTCTGTAAGATTTAACCAGAAAGAAGAAGAAAGAGTCAAGTGAGTGAAAACTACTGAAGATAGTTTTGAGAAATAAATCAAATGTGAAGTTCTACCATGATATTAATTAAAGTCACGAGAAAAAGAAAATTTATGAAAGGAGATAATGACAATATTCACAAAAATGATTAAAACATTAATGAATCAGGGAATTATTTTTCTAGAGAAGAGGTATGAAAAGTATCTTCACTCTGGGTAGTGAAATTTCAGAACACCAAAGAGAAAAACTGCAATGCACTGAATATGCTTACCCCAAATTCATACATTGAACCTTAATCCCAATGTGATGGTATTTGGAGGTGAAGCCTTTAAAATGTAATGGGGTCATGAGGATAGAGACTTCGTAAAAGACATTGGTGCCTTTATGAGAAGAATGTAAAGAGCTAGGTGGCTGTCATCTGCCATGTGAATATACAAAAAGACTTCAGCTCTCTGCAGCCTGAAAGAGAGCCCTCAGCAGAACCCAACTGTACTGGACCCTGATCTAAAACTTCCAGCCCTCACAGAACTGTGAGAAATAAGTTTCTGCTATTTATAAGACACCTAGTTTACAGTAATTTGTTAAAGTTGCCCCAAATTACTAAGACTGAAACAATTTGACATCAAATATAGATTTGCGTATTATCAACAGAAGGCTAAAACCTTTTGTAGAAATACAGTGAGTGTCAGTATATTTCTCAACAACAATGGAAACCTGAAGATGATGGGATAATATCTTCAAAATATTGAAATAAAATAAAGTGTCAGTCTAGAATTTTGCTTCAATGAAAGCATAAAAAATGCTAAATAAAATATTTTTAGTAAAGAACACATATCTTATATATAAAAGCCTTTATTAATAGAATAGAGTACAAAAAGAAGAAAAAAAAATCCAGAATCTATCTGATATGCAGAACAGTGTTTGAGAACATTTATGGTAAATACAGAGTTATATATATATAGGGGTTGAAGAGGTTGAAAAATGACAAAACCAAAATACTGGAGGAAAGTAATTTAGATGGACTATGGACTTTTGAGTTAATGCTGAAATGAGTTAAAACTTTAAGTGAGTGTTGAGAAGGTATGATTGGTTTTGAAATGTGAGGACATGAGATTTGGGGGGGGACCAAGGGTGGAATGATATGGTTTGACTGCATCCATATCCAAATCTCATCTTGAATTGTAGTTCCCATGATTACCATGTGTCATGTGAGGAACCCAGTAAGGTAATTAAATCATGGGGGTTGGTCTTTCCTGTGCTGTTCTCGTGATGGTGAATAGGTCTCATGAGATCTGATGATTTTATAAAGGGGCAATTCTCCTGTGCCTGCTCCCTTTGCCTGCTGCCATGTAAGATGTGACTTGGCTCCTCATTTGCCTTCACCCATGACTGTGAGGCCTCCCCAGTCACGTGGAGCTGTGAGTCAATTAAACCTCTTTCTTTTGTAAATTACCCAGTCTTGGGTATGTCTTTATTAGCAGTGTGAGAACAGATTAATATAGTAACATATAAATTTTAGAGAAATAATCAGAGTTAAAGTGTTCTGAAATATCTGCATTGTTCAAGAAGGCAGATAAATATAGTTTAAATTTTAAAATATTTATAAAATATTTAGGTAAAATAATATTTTAAGTACACATATACAAGGAGATTTCATATACTAAAACTGTTGAGTCAAAAATAAAATATAAAAGAATCAATCAGAAAGAAAAGACAAGATGAAAATCAGGAAAGAAAATCACATTTAATGAAAGATATTGATAGGATTTCAAATGTATTAATAATATTCAAAAGTTATGTTAATTAACTGAATTCATCAATTTTTATTAAAAGACTTTGAGACATTTTATTTACTTATTTATTTATTTGTGTTTGAGACAGAGTTTTGCTCTTGCCTCACAGACTGGAGTGCGATGGCACAATCTCGACTCACTGCTAACTCTGCCTCCTGGGTTCAAGAGATTCTCCTGCCTCAACCTCTGCGGTAGCTAGGACTACAGGCACGTGTCACTATGCCTGGCAAATTTTTATATTTTTAGTAGAGATGGGGCTTCACCATGTTGGCCAGGATGGTTTCAAACTCCTGACCTTAGGTGATACACTGGCCGCAGCCTCCCAGTTCCTGGGATTATGGGTGTGAGTCACTATGCCCAGCCAGTGAGATTTTATTTTAAAATAGTAACTCAATATTATTTTGAAAATAACCATTCCTATTCATTTGTTTTAAAATTAATCTTTATTAGGTAAGATGGCCATATCATGGTAGGCTAATAGTTCAATTCCAACAAGAAAAAATCCCAAATAAATTGCAATCTTTGTGTTTTATATGGTATTGAACACCTGAAGAAGAAGCAGGGACTGCACAAACTAAAATTCTAGAGAAGAAAGATTCTTCCTTGATAAACTGATAATCCCTGACTATTCCCCCTACCCCTGGAGGATTTTACTAAATACAGACATGTCCTAAGGAATAGAGATCTTCCTAAACAATAGAAAATTGTGAGGAAACAGAGACCAGTGGATGTTTTCCTGTCATGCAAGGCACTTGCAGTGAACTAGAGCTCCAATTAAAGGCTTATGAAGTGGTATAAGAGACTGGGTTACAAAGCTAGAAAAGCAGAGTAAAATTTCCTGAGATCTCATTGTACTTGGAAAACAAATCCTCATTATAGACCATGAGGCTTCCTAATGCCACATGAAGAAAATGTGACAACTTCAAGACGTATAGTACAAGCCCTGAATCATAGAAGAGATTAAAAGGTATCAACTAATTACTCGATGCAAAAGGAGTTGAAAAAAGGCAGAGAGGAACAAATAATAGATGGTTCAAATGGAAAATATATCAAATGGTCAGTTAAACAAAAGCATATCAACACTCACATTAAATATATGGAGTGGAAACATTCCAGTATGAACCAGATTGTCATTTTCGAATAAACACCGAGACTAAACTGTTTGCTAACTATAAGAATTCCATTTTCAATATAAAGAAACAAATTTTTTAAAAGTAAAATGTTAGTGAATAAGCACATATACCATGGCAATACTAATAAAAATTAAATTGGAGTACCTATGGTAATATCATACAAAATCAATTTCAGAACAAAGAATATCACTAGGGCTAGGGGGAGTCATTATATTCTGAAAAAGATATTCAATATTCAAATATTGAAATATTACTAGAGCTGCAAAGTATAAGAATTAAAAACTGATAAAACTGCAAGAAAGAATAGTGAAATTTACAGTCAAGGCTTCAAGATTTTTCTTTCAGTAATTAACAGAATATATAGAAAATGCATAAGCCTGAATTAGAGTACCAAGAAACTTGACCTAATTGACATTTATAAACAATCCAAAAACCAGCAAAGGACACTTTTTTTTTTTTTTTTTTTTTTTGAGACGGGGTCTCGCTCTGTCGCCCAGGCTGGAGTGCAGTGGCCGGATCTCAGCTCACTACAAGCTCCGCCTCCCGAGTTCACGCCATTCTCCTGCCTCAGCCTCCCTAGAAGCTGGGACTACAGGTGCCCGCCACCACGCCTGGTTAATTTTTTTGTATTTCTAGTAGAGACAGGGTGTCACCGAGTTCGCCAAGACGGTCTCTATCTCCTGACCTCGTGATCCACCCACCTCGGCCTCCCAAAGTGCTGGGATTACAGGCGTGAGCCACCACGCCCGGCCACAAAGTACACTTCTTTTTAGGCATGCATGGAACATTTGCAAGCATAAGACTCTATTCTGTGCTAAAATTCAAGTCATAAAAAATATTGTCTCTTATTATGAATTATAAATCTATGACACAAAAATATCCAGAAAATTCATCAACATTTAGAAGTGCCAACGAAAAAATTTTTTAAAATAAAATAAAAAAGTTTGAATTATAATAAAAGTAAAACATCAAAATGTGTAAAATGCATTCATCCTGAAATTACAAAAATGTTATGGTACAAAATATCCATATTCAAAAATAAAAGCCTCATCTCAGTGACCTCTGTTGCCACTTTAGAAAGTAGAAATAGAAAAGTAGAGAAAATCCAAGTAAGCAGACATAAGAAAATGATGAAACTCAGGGTAGAGTGGGTTAAAATTGAAAAAAATAAAATAAAATAAAACAATTGAAAGAACTAATGAAAATAAAATCTTTCTTTGAGAAGATCGATAAAATTAATAAGTATCCACAAGACTAACCAGGAAAAATAGTGATAAGATACAGACTATCTGTCAGTAGCGAGAGGAAGGACATCACTCTATATTTCACAGGTATTAAAAGGATAATAAGAAAGTATTATGAATGACTTTATAATGATACATTTTAAAATTCTGGTAATATTGACAAGTCCTTTAAAAAACAAAAACTGAAATGAAATTTTCTTTTTTTGTTTTGTCTCTGCCAGGTTTTGGTATTAGGAGGATGCTGGCCTCACAAAATGAGTTAGGGAGGAGTCCCTCTTTTTCTATTGTTTGAAATAGTTTCAGAATGAATGGTACCAGCTCCTCTTTGTATCTCTGGTAGAATTCGACTGTGAATCCATCTGGTCCTGAGCCTTCTTTGGTTGGTAGGCTATTAATTACTGCCTCAATTTCAGAACTTGTTATTGATCTATTCAGGGATTTTATTTCTTCCTGGTTTAATCTTGGATGGGTGTATGTGTATAGGAGTTTATCCATTTCTTCCAGATTTTCTAATTTATTTGCATAGAGGTGTTTATATTATTCTCTGATGGTAGTTTGTATTTCTGTGGGATCAGTGGTGACATCCCCTTAATCATTTTTTATTGTGCCCATTTGATTCTTCTCTTTTCTTCTTAGCAGTCTATCTATTTTGTTAATCTTTAAAAAAAAAACAGCTACTGGATTCATTAATTTTTTAAGGGTTTTTTGTGTCTCTATCTCTTTCAGTTCTGCTCTGATCTTAGTTATTTCTTGTCTCCTGTAGCTTCTGAATTTCTTTGCTCTTGCTTCTCTAGTTCTTTTAATTGTGATATTAGGGTTATTTTTAGATCTCTCCCACTTTCCAATGTGGGCGTTTAGTGCTGTAAATTTCCCTTTTAACACTGCTTTAGCTGTGTCCCAGAGATTCTGGAACCTTGTGTCTTTGTTCTCACTGGTTTCAAAGAATTTATTTACTTCTGCCTTAATTTTGTTATTTACCCAGTAGTCATTCAGAAGCAGGTTGTTCAGTTGCCATGTAGTTGTGCAGTTTTGAGTGAGTTTCTTAATCCTGAGTTCTAATTTGATTGCACTGTGATTTGAGAGACTGTTATGATTTACTTTCTTTTGCATTTGCCGAGGAGTGTTTTACTTCTAATTATGTGGTCCATTTTAGAATAAGTGCTATGTGGTGTTGAGAAGTATGTATGTTCTGTTGATCTGGGGTGGAGACTTCTGCAGATATCTATCAGGTCCACTTGGTCCATAGCTGAGTTCAAGTCCTGAATATCCTTGTTAATTTTCTGTCACGTTGATCTGTCTAATATTGATAGTGGGGTATTAAAGTCTCCCACTATTATTGTGTGGGAGTATAAGTCTCTTTGTAGGTCTCTAAGAACTTGTTTTATGAATCTGGGTGTTCTTCTATTGGGTGCATATATATTTAGGATATTTAGCTCTTCTTGTTGCATTGATCCCTTTACCATATGTAATGCCCTTTTTTGTCTTTTTTGAGCTTTGTTGGTTTTAAATCTGTTTTATTAGAGACTAGGATTGCAACCCTTGATTTTTTTTTTCTTTCCATTTGCCTGGTAAACATTCCTCCATCCCTTTATTTTGAGCCTATGTGTCTTTGCACATGAGATGAAACTTTATCCAGTTTGCGAGTTAGTGTATTTTAATTGGGGCATTTAGCCCATTTACATGTAAGGTCAATATTGTTGTGTGTGAATTTGATCCTGTCATCATGATGCTAGCTGATTATTTTGCATATTAGTTGATGAAGTTTCTTCTTTGTGTTGATGGTCTTTACAATTTGGTATGTTTATGCAGTGTCTGGTCCCCATTTTTCCTTGCCATATTTAGTGCTTCCTTCAGGAGCTCTTGTAAGGCAGGCCTGGTGGTGACAAAATCTCTTAGCATTTGCTTGTCTGTAAAAGATATTTTCCATTGCATATGTAGCTTAGTTTGGCTGGATATGAAATTCTGGGTTGAAAATTCTTTTTTTTAAGAATGTTGAATATTGGCCCACACTCTCTTTCGGCGTGTAGGGTTTCTAACGAGAAATCTGTTGTTAGTCTGATTTCTACAAAGGGCTTCCCTTTGTAGATAACCTGACCTTTCTCTCTTCTCTGACTGCCCTTAACATTTTTTCTTTCATTTCAACGTTGGAGAGTCTGACTATTATGTGTCTTGGGATTGCTCTTCTTGTGGTGTTCTCTGTATTTCCTGAATTTTAATGTTGGCCTGTCTTGCTAGGTTGGGGAAGTTCTCCTGGAGAATATCCTGAAGTGTGTTTTCCAACTTGGTTCCATTCTTCCCATTACTTTCAGGGATGCCAATCGATTGTAGATTTGATCTTTTCACATAGTCGCATATTTCTTGGAGGCTTTATTCATTCCTTTTCTTTTTTCCTCTAATCTTGTTTTTATCCCTTATTTCAGTAAGTTGATCTTCAAACTCTGATATTCTTTCTTCCACTTGATCGATTTGGATACTGACACTTGTGTATGCTTCATGAAGTTCTTGTGCTGTGTTTTTCAGCTCTATCCAGTCATTTATGTTTTTCTCTAAACTGGTTATTTTAGTTAGCAGTTCCTTTAACCTTCTGTCAATGTTCTTAGCTTCCTTGCGTTGGGTTAGAACATGCTCCTTTAACTCAGAGGAGTTATTACCCACCTTCTGAAGCCTATTTCTGTCAATTCATCAAACTCATTCTTTATCTAGTTTTGTGCTGTTGCTGGAGAGTTGTTGTGATCATTTGGAGAGGAGGCATTCTGGTTTTTGGAATTTTCAGCATTTTTGCACTTTTTATTTTCATCTTTGTGGATTTATCTTCCTTTGATTTTTGAGGCTGATGACCTTTGGATGAGGTTTTTGCACGGGGGTCCTTTGTTTATGTTGATATCGCTCTCTGTTAGTTTTTCTTCTAACAATCAGGACCCTCATCTGCAGGTCTGCTACAGTTTGCTGGAAGTCTACTCCAGACCCTATTTGCTTTGGTATCACCAGCAGAGGCTGCAGAGCAGCAAAGATTGTGGCCTCCTCCTTCCTCTGGAAGCTTCGTCCCATAGGGGCACCAGCGTGATACCAGCTGGAGCTCTCCTGTGTAAGGTGTCTATCAACCCCTGTTGGGACGTCTCTCCCAGTCAAAAGGCATGGAGGTCAGGGACCCACTTGAGGCCAATATCCCTGATGAACATCGATGCTAAAATCCTCAATAAAATACTGTCAAACTGAATCCAGCAGCACATCAAAAAGCTTATCCATCATAATCAAGTCAGCTTCATCCCTGGGATGCAAGGCTGGTTCAACATACACAAAGCAATAGACATAATCCATCACATAAACAGAACCAATGACAAAAACCACATGATTATCTCAATAGATGCAGAAAAGGCCTTTGATAAAATTCAACACCCCTTCATGCTAAAAATTCTCAATAAACTAAGTATTGATGGAACATATATCAAAATAGTAAGAGCTATTTATGACAAACCCATAGCCCATATCATATTGAATGGGAAAAAGCTGGAAGCATTCCCTTTGAAAACCAGCACAAGACAAGGATGCCCTCTTTCACCACTCCTATTCAACATCATATTGGAAGTTCTAGGTGGGGCAATCAGGCAAGAGAAAGAAATAAAAGGTATTCAAATCGGAAGAGAGGAAGTCAAATTGTCGCTGTTTACAGATGACATGATTATATATTTAGAAAACTCCATCGTCTCAGCCCAAAAACTCCTTAAGCTGATCAGCAACTTCTGCAAAGTCTCAGGATACAAAATCAATGTGCAAAAATCACAAGCATTTGTATACACCAATAACAGACAGAGAGTCAAATCATGAGTGAACTCCCATTCACAACTGCTACAAAGAGAATAAAATACCTAGGAATACAACTTACAAGGGACATGAAGGACCTCTTCAAGGAGAACTACAAGCCACTGCTCAAGGAAATAACAGAGGACACAAACATATGAAAAAAAAAAAATCCATGCTCATGGATAGGAAGAATCAATATCGTGAAAATGGCCATACTGCCCAAAGTAATTTATAGGTGCAGTGCTATTCCCATCAAGCTACCATTGACTTTCTTCACAGAATTAGAAAAAACTACTTTAAATTTCATATGAAATCAAAAAAGTACCCATATAGCCAAGAAATTCCTAAGCAAAAAGAACAAAGCTGGAGGCATCACACTACTTGACTTCAAACTATACTACAAAGCTACAGTAACCAAAATTGCATGGTACTGGTACCAAAACAGATATATGGACCAACGGAACAGAACAGAGGCCTCAGCCTCAGAAATAACACCACACATATACAACCATCTGATGTTCAACAAACCTGACAAAAACAAGCAATGGGGAAAGGATTCCCTATTTAATAAATGGAATGGGAAAACTGGCTAGCTGTATGCAGAAAACAAAAACTGGGCCTATTCCTTACAACTTATACAAAAATTATCTCAAAATGGATTAAAGACTTATACATAAAACCTAAAACCATAAAAACCCTAGAACACCTAGGCAGTACCATTCAGGACAGGCATGTGCAAAACTTCATGACTAAAACACCAAAAGCAATTGCAACAAAAGCCAAAATTGACAAATGGTATCTAATTAAACTAAAGAGCTTCTGCTCAGCAAAAGAAACTACCATGAGAGTTAACAGACAACCTACAAAATGGGAGAAAATTTTTGCTATCTATCCATGTGACAAAGGTCTAATATCCAGAATCAACAAAGAACTTAAACAAATTTACAAGCAAAAGTATAAAAACAACCTTTCAAAAAGTGGGTGAAGGATATGAACAGACACTTCTCTAAAGAAGACATTTATGCGGCCAATAAACATATGAAAAAAAGCTCATCATTGGGATTTCATTAGAGAAATCCCAATCAAAATCACAATGAGATACCATCTCACACCAATTAGAATGGTGATAATTAAAAAGGCAGAAAACAACAGATGCTGGCAAGGATGTGGAGAAATAGGAACACTTTTACATTGTTGGTGGAAGTGTAAATTAGTTCAACCATTGTGGAAGACAGTGTGGTGATTCCTCAAGGATCTAGAACCAGAAATACCACTTGACCCAGCAATCCCATTACTGGGTATATACCCAAAGGATTATAAGCCATTCTGCTATAAAGACACATGCACACATATGTTTATTGCCACAATATTTACAACAGTAAGACTTGGAACCAATCCAAATACCCATCAATAATAGACTGGATAAAGAAAATGTGGCACATACGCCATGGAATACTATGCAGCCATAAATAACAATGAGTTCATGTCCTTTGCAGGGACATGGATGAAGCTGGAAATCATCATTCTCAGCAAACTAACACAGGAACAGAAAACCAAACACCGCATGTTCTCACTTATAAGTGGGAGCTGAACAATGAGAATACACAGTCACAGGGAGGGGAACATCATACACCAGGGACTGTCGCGGGAGGCCTGAGAGGGGATGGAGAGCATTAGGACAAATACCTAATGCATGTGGGGCTTAAAACCTAGTTGCAAACCTGGTTGATAGTTGCAGCAAACTACCTGGGCATATGCATAACTATGTAAAAAGCCTGCACGTTCAGCACATGTATCACGGAACTTAAAGTACAATAATAATAATAATAATAATAATAATAGTAACGACAACAATAAACTAATAAACATAATCAAGAAAATATAGTAAGGAGGTATACAAATTGATCGAGGTAGTTCAATTTATTAGCACATGTTTAAAAGTAAATACCTCAACACATGCAGAAAGCATTTGATCAAATTTAATATTCTTGATAAAACAGTCAGTAAATCAACAATAAAAGTAAAGCAATTGAATCTTCATCATGTTACAGAAAAAGGTTAAGAGAGAAGACTCCAGAAGGTAATTGTAATTGGGTGAATCTTTTTTATTTTTATTTTTTGAGACAGAGTCTTGCTTTGTCACCAGGCTGGAGTAAAGTGGTGCAATCTTGGCTCACTGCAATCTCTGCTTACTGGGTTCAAGAGATTCCCCTGCCTCAGTCTCCCAAGTAGCTGGGACTAGAGGTGCACACCACCATGCCCGGCTAATTTTTTGTATTTTAGTAGAGACGGGGTTTCACCATTTTAGCCAGGATGGTCTTGACCTCCTGACCTCGTGATCTACCCGCCTCAGCCTTCCAAAGTGCTGGGATTACAGGCGTGAGCCACCGTGCCCAACCGAGGTGAATCTTGAAGCTGAGTGGTATTTCCAAGTAGATGAAAAGTAAACTAGGCACACACAATAGACTCGTAGCCTTCAACAAAGTCACAGAATTATTTTTAAAGGCATACAATTACACTTGGAATATAAGGCATTGGAGAAGTAGGATGGGAAACATATAAGATCACACAATAAATATAGATTTTGTTTTGTTTACTTCTGTTTGGTTTCCCTTCTATGCCTAGTTTGCTGAGAATTTCTGTCAGGAATAGCTATTGGATTTGTCAGATGAGTTTTCTGCATCAACTAAGATCATTTAAAAATTTTTTGAAAACATAAAATTTATCCTTGTAACTATTTTTAAATGTACAAGTCAGTGCCGTTAAACGTATTTACATTGTTCTTCAACCACCCTTACACATCTTCAGAATGTTTTCCTCAACTGAAACTGTATCCTCTAATCAGTAACTCCCCATTATCGATTCTCCCAGGCCCTGTTAACCACTGTTCTACTTTTTGTCTTTATGAATTTGACCGCTGTAGGTACCTCATTTAAGTGGAATCATACAATATTTGTCCTCTTGCGTCTGGTTTACTGTTATTATTATTTTTTACTTAGCATGATATATTCAAGTTTCGTTATGTTACAGCATGTGTTTGAATTTCATTTCTTCTTGAAGCTGAGTAACATTTCATTGTGTATAAATACCAAATTTTGTTTATCCATTCATTCATCGAAGGACATTTGGATTCTATAAACATGGATGCACAAACAGCTGTTTGAATTGCTGTTTCCATTCTTTTGTGTATGTACTCAAATGTAGAATTGCAGAGTCATAGGGTAATTTTATCTTTAGTTTTAAATTATTATACTATTTTCCATAGCAGTACTATTTTACTTTCCCACCAGTAAGGCAGAAAGTTCTCTCTCTTCACAAATACCTGTTTGTTTTGTTTTTTTGAAATATATGATAGCCATCCTGATGAGTATGAAATGCTGAGATAACCATTTTTAATTTACTCTGTTAATAGGCTGAATTACATTGATTTTACTTTGCTAATAACAGGAATATTTGGAATAAAAGTTTTAAATGACATTAAAATTGCAGATTTGACAGATTTTGAATTTATTTCTTAGTAGATTTGTTTAATTTCTTCATAAATTTAAGATTGTGGGTTGCATTGGGAATTGTAATGTGGGCTTTTAATTTAGAAAGGCCCTAAAAAAGTACCAAATTAATTAATCCACCATTATTTTCTACAGAGTAAAGAATCTCTTTTAAATCTTAGATTTAGTTATATATGTGTAATAGGGTATTTTATATAAATTTCTACTGGGAACTACTGTATATATTTCTTAATATATAATTTCTAACAAATATAAAAAAGTCATAGCTAGGTTAATAACATACTACAGGTAATTGAATAAATCACCTTTTAATACTTAAAGGTCAATGAGGTTTTATTTTGTAGTTTATTGGTTTATTAAATTTGGTTTAATTTTATTTCTTAATAATATTGTATGATTTTGGATATATTAAGGTGTTTCTATTTCTTCATCATAATGCTTTGTGTCAGAGAAGCAGAGGTGTGTCTGAGACTATCCATAGATCCATCAGTAGCTGAGTGACTAATGCAAGGCGAGAGAGAGGAGAATGGGAGTTAATGTTTTGTTGTTAATTTAGGTATCGGTTTATTATTTACATCTTAATGTATTGAATGGAATCATTGAAAAGAAATGGTATAACGAACACTCATAATATAGAGGTAGTTTGCAGTGGCACCGAACCTATAAAAGTAATCTGTGAAGTTAATATTTATCCCTTTTTCTCTAGTTTAATGACCCTTTGTGTACTGAAAGCAGATATGAACACCTTTAATTATACCGAAACTGAAAAACTGATTAATTGGGTTTCCAAATCATGCAAGCATTATTGCGTACCATGGCCTGAGAATAAATGGTTATTAAATGGAAAATTGTCTTTTCAGCTTCAGAAATAAAACATGTTTCCATTTAGGTAATTATAAGGTTTAAATGGTAATACAAAGCCAATATTGGCACATGGATTTTTATGATGTATCTTTTTTATGTCTGTGATATATGATCAGGCAGAATTTTGTTTCATTGGTGGTTTAAAATGCTCCCCCTGAAGGTTGTATACTTACATTCTAAAGGTAGTTGCCACACACATTCCTCGGTCTTCCACTTACCTCTATCTTTAAATTATTTTCATAATAACAATTATGCATTAAATGTTTTAAATAATTGAATTACACTGATGCAAAAAGACTTTACAGAAAATAAAGAGCAATAGAAAAGTACATGATTGAGAAAATATAAGCATAAAATTAATGTCCCAAATTACAGTTTTCTAGTCCTGTGATTATATAAAAACTATCTCTTTATGAACACTAGCTGGATTCTTTTCTGCCATTTGATTTCACTTTTTAATTTTTAGTTTATGCCTTGCCCCTGGGATCTCTTTCCTGGATATTTAGTGTCTAACCTAGACCAAGGCCAAATAAATCAGCTTTCATTATTTCAGCTTACTAAGGCCTTCCCATTAGTTATGATTTGAAGTAGGCAAAAAAGAAGGTCACAGCTGTCAAAAGGAAGCACATTGTTGGTTAACATTTATCAATCTCAATCAGATGTCAAACTCTCCCAAATTTAGGTTATTTCTGTGTCAAACTCCAGGGCATTAATGACCTAAGGAATGTATTTATTGCTGGCTTAAATACTGTTAATGAAAAAAGCCAACAACTGAAGTGTATCTTAAAGACAACCTTATTTCTAAAATCTACCATTTATATGCAAAATATTTTTATTGCAACTGGAGTTATAAATCACCTTAAATGCACGAAATCGACACTAATGCATTTTACTTTTGATTGCCCAGGAATATCCTCCAGTAGAAATCTAGATGAGTTTGAGCACATTATTTAAAAAGTATTGCATTAAAACACGAGGAAAAATGGGGGATAACAGGGGGATAAGGATGGGTTCTTGAAACAAATTCTGAAAAAGAATAAAGCATAGCACTAGAATAAAGCAAAACAAAGCAAAGCATAGCACTTTGCTAGGCAGCACATTATTCAAATTTGGCCTGAATCACATGTGTTTGATATTCTGTGACAAAAGCCACACATGATTCCCTTATTGTATTGCATTAATATGCCTTTGTCATTCCATCTTGTTGCATCCAAGATATAACCACTGAAGTTAAGACAATAAATTATTACAGGAATGAAATACCCTTCTATTTCTTTTCATAAAGGGCTATTTCTCAGTAAAAGCATGAGAAACGTTGATACTTTTGCATACTACAGTATATATTTATAGTAATTTAAAGCTTTCTGATTTATTATTAGTAGTAATAGAATTCTATTTTTTATTGTTTTAATTTTTAAAAATAAGTTATATCAAAAGATTAGCAGTGCAATTAATAAGACTATCAAGAATTAAACATACTGAAATAGATACAATCTTATATTTACAAAGCTCTTTTTTCTTGAGGAGAATTACTTACGTTACTATTATTGTCTGCCAACTGTCTCATATTATTTCAAACCAATGAATTAATAGTCACCTACAGAAAGCAGGAAGGTGATTATCAACTGACTGAAAAATACTTGATCTTTAATATGTAAACGTTCTCATCTAACAGCTCACATTTGAGATGATTAGCTACATTAGGTCTACAAAAAATGAAGTAGAATGTTTTCTCTACAGGAAAAGTCTCGCTGTGTCGCCCAGGCTGGAGTGCAGTGGCGGGATCTCCACTCACTGCAAGCCCCGCCTTCCGGGTTCCCGCCATTCTCCTGCCTCAGCCTCCAGAGTAGCTGGGACTACAGGCGCCCACCACTGCGCCAGGCTAATTTTTTTATTTTTAGTAGAGACGGGGTTTCACCGTGTTAGCCAGGATGGTCACAATCTCCTGACCTCATGATCCACCCGCCTCGGCCTCCCAAAGAGCTGGGATTACAGGCGTAAGCCACCGCGCCCGGCCAAGATTTTTATTAAATCAGTAATCCTCATGTATAAGGAATTGAGCAAACACTGTTACTAATTTGTTCCCTCTCAATCAGAAGACTTTATTCCTGCCTGCCAGTTTATGTTGGAATTAGGTGAGTACTGGAAATAACAATTATTTTCTACCTTCAGTGTCTTGAATAAGAAACCACTACTGAGGCATACCTTGAAATAATCCAGACAAAATAATAAAAAAATTCATGGCCCACAACCTTATCATTTTGTTTGGTTTTGTTTGGTACGTATAAAGTTTATTTAAATAGCCAATTGCAATGAAGTACCACAGTGAATAGTAAAGTAAAAGTTGTAAATTATAAAAATCAATAGTAATCAAGAAAATAACAATGAAAGATGGGAATGCTTTCACAGTGATCTTTATACAAAAAAAAGATATCTTAAAATATTTTTGCATAGTCTTGTACAATTTAGTTGTTCATTACACTGATATTAGAAAACAAAATCTCTTGCAAATAAATGTTTATTTGTCTTTAGCTAATGTAACCCACAGAGATTGATCTGTAAAATAAATTACACTCATTTAATTCCATTATTGTTATAGCTATTATTTTATGAGTAGTCTGTGTTATTTTAAATCAGTCATAACATTCCTATTTTCTTTATCTCAGATGTAAATGTGACTTCAACTTCAGTTGTTTTATTAAAGTGTTAATGTTTTTTTTAAAGGACCGTCCCGATAATGCATTAGTCACCTCCCTACGTATGTTAACTCTTTCGGGTCTTTGGACTTGAAATTTCAAATTAGTATCACAAACATTTTTTAAATGGTATAACAATTTTGAAATCACTTGTTAAAAATAATCATTTCTTCCATCTCCTAAATTTTCTATATCCAATTTTCTGTTAATTGTTACTTTCATAGTCAGTGCAATTGCAGTTGTACAGGCAGCTCCACCCCTATTCTTTTCTCTAAAGCCCTGCTCATTTTTCTCCAATTTTTGTTCCAATATGTTTACTCTGTAAAGTGTTTTCAGATTTCATACAAACACCTTTTAATAGACTTATCAATGACTAAGCTTCATGTTTTTTTTTGTGACTGACTAATCAGCATCAATAATGGCTCGTTAACGATCTGTTCTTTCTACATAACCAATTTGTCACTAGATTTCCTGGCATAGCCAGGGGTTCATTATTAATTACTCTTTCATAAGCTTTTTAAAATCTGCTCTCCTTTAACTGCTAATATAATATTAGAATTGGTCTACCTATCTGTCTGCTTATCTATCTACCTATCCATCTAGAAAGAGAGAGATGGAAAGGGAGGCAGGGAAGGAAAGAATAAGTATACAAATACAAACATATAAACATACAGAATAGATCCCAAAATTTAACTTGTAGAGAAAAGACACAAATATCTGGAGAATTATTTTTGTATATTAATAAATTTGCTTCAGAATTAAAACTAAACTAATATTTAATGTGTAGCTAATACTGGCTGATGTGTAGTTATATTTGCAATTATATTTTCTGTTTCCTCTTTACTGTATTTATATGTTTAGAATTCTAGAAACTCTGACAGAAATCTTTTTTACTCAAGATTTTCGATGAGTTTGGACAAATTATTTAAGCTTTTTAAATTATAAATCAATATATAAAATGAAAACAATAACACTATCTTCACAAGATCTTTGTGTTTATTTGATGAAGGAGAGCTATATGCTGGCCTAGTTTGTGCTCGATAAACACTAACACAATTTTTATGATTATCATCATGCACAATAAACGCATTTATTTTATTGGTGCACTGGAATTTTATTTCAGATCTGTGCATGCTGGGATGTCCTATTTATTCCATACATTTTCTATGAGAATAAAGTAAAGCAAATGAAATTCTTAGTGGTGACAAATGTGCTCTATTTCAGGGAAAATAAACATTTCTAACTTTTAAATGCAAAGTTTAATACATAGCTACCACAATCAAACAATTATGAATGAACTAAAAGAAGCTTCCAAAAAGCTGGGAGAATGAGTTTTAGAAAATGTTTAAATTTTACTGTTGGCAATCATTACAGATAAAGCAATTGACAGTACAAAAAAGTAGTCATTTTATCTCCTGTATTATCTCTATAAATTTAATTTTCCAATTGGCTAAGCAGTTAAATTTTACATACATGCATACATGCACACATATGCTCCATGTTTACCTCCATACATGTGTGTGCATGTTTTTAGGTTTAGTTTATTTTGTGTTGTAGCATATCTATATATCAAACAAATTAAGTAAAGTGGACATTTGAATAGGTATATAAACTTTCAAGATTTACTTTGCTCAAAAAAAAAAAAATCAGATAAATACTTCCACTTCCCAGTTATATATATCAAATGAGAGACCATTAAAAAAAGGAAAACTTCAGGCCCATATACCCGATGAACATAGATGCAAAAATTCTCAATTAAATGCTAAGAAACCAAATCCAGCAGCACACATCTTAAAGATAATTCACCAGAATCATATAGGGATGATGATGATGATGATCTTTATTCTCAGAATGCAAAGTTGGTTCAATATGCGTATCTGTGAAAGTGATTCACCACATAAACAGAACTAAAAACAAAAACCCCATGATCATCTCAATACACACAGAAATGGCTTTTGATACATTTCAACATCCATTCATATTAGAAACCCTCAAAAACCTAGGCATTGAAGGAACATGTCTCAAAATAATAAGAGCCATCTATGACAAACCTGTAGCCAACATCATACTCAATAGGCAAAAGCTGGAAACATTCCCCTTGAGAACCAGAACAAAACCAGGTTGCACATGCTCAACACTCTCATTCAACATAGTACTAGAGGTCCTATCCGGAGCAATCAGGCAAAAGAAAGAAAAAGCATCCAAAGAAAAGAGGAAGACAAACCTCAGCAAAGTTTCAGAATACAAAATCAATGTACAAAAATCTATAGCATTTCTATACATCAAACTTAGAACCAAATCAAAAACACAATTCCATTCATAATAGCCCCCAAAATAATAATAAAATACCTAGAAATATAGCTAAGAAGGGAGATGAAAGATCTCTATAATGCGTCAGAGATGATGTAAGCAAATAAAAAATAATTACATGCTCACGAATAGGAAGATTCAATATTGTTAAAATGGCAATACTGCTCAAAGCAATTTACAGATTTAATGTTAATCCTATCAAACTACTGATGTCACTTTTGACAAAATTAGAAAAAAAAAAAAAAACTATTGTAAAATGCTTATGGAGCCAAAATTCCTGAACAGCCAAAACAATAGTATGTAAAAAGAACAAAGGTGGAGGCATCCCACTACCTGACTTCAAATTATACTCTAGGGCTAATGTAACCAAAACAGCATAGTACTGGTACGAAAACAGACACATAGACCAAATGGAACAGGTTAGAAAACTCAGAATTAACATTACAAATTTGTCATGGCTCACGCCTGTAATCCAAACACTTTGAGAGGCTGAGGAGGGCAGAGCACTTGAGTTCAGGAATTCGAGACCAGCATGGGCAACACTGTACTAAAAATACAAAAATTAGCCGGGCGTGGTTATGGGTGCCTGTAATACCAGCTGCTTGGGAGGCTGAGGCATGAGAATCGCTTTAACCCAGGAGACAGAGGTTGCAGTGAGCCAAGATTGCTCCACTGCACTCCAGCCTGTGTGACAGAGTGAGACTCCATCTTGAAAAACAAACAAAAAACAAATTTACAACCATCTGACCTTTGACAAAGTTGACAATAATAAACAATGGAGAAAGACTCCCTCTTCTATTAATGGTGCTGAGATAACTGACTAGCTATATGCAGAAGATTGAGACTTGGCTCTTCTTTTCACCATATACAAAAATCAAATTAATATGGATTAAAGACTTAAATGTAAAATCTAAAACTATAAAAGCTCTAGAAGAAAACCTAGAAAATAGCATTCTGGACATCGGTCCTGGAAAAGATTTCATGATGAAGACTCCGAAAACAATTGCAACAAAAACAAATATTGACAAGTGGGACCTAATTAAGCTAAAACTTTTCTGCACAGCAAAGGAAATTATCAACAGAGTTGATAATGAATGGACAGACAACCCATGGAATGGGAGAAAATATTTTCAAATTATGCCTCTGACAAAGATCTAAAATTCAGATCTATAAGAATCTTAAACAAATTAACAATTAAAAAAATCAAACACCCCATTAAAAATTGACAAAGGACATGAACAGATACTTTTCAAAAGAAGGCATACAAGCAGCCAACAAGCATATGAAAAATGCTCAACATCACCAATTACAGAAATGCAAATTCAAACCGCAATGAGATACCATCTCATGCCAGTTAGAATGGCTATTATTAAAAAGTCAAAAAAAAAAAAAAAAACCAACAAAAAACAACATAGATGTTGGTGATGCTTTAGAGGAAAAGAAACACATATACACTGTTGGTGGGAATGTCAATTATTTCGGCTGCTGTGGAAAGCAGTTTGGAGATTTCTCAAAGAACTTAAAACAGAACTACCCTTCAATCCAGCAATCTTATTGCTGAGTATATACACAAAAGAGTATAACTTGTTCTATTATAAAAACACATACATACTTACATTTATCACAATACTTTTCTTAATAGC
Organism: Chlorocebus sabaeus; assembly: GCF_047675955.1. Classification (NCBI taxonomy): domain Eukaryota; kingdom Metazoa; phylum Chordata; class Mammalia; order Primates; family Cercopithecidae; genus Chlorocebus; species Chlorocebus sabaeus. The sequence goes on from NC_132905.1 coordinate 78,249,881, forward strand.
AAAGACACAAAATCAACCTAGATGCTCATCAATTGTGGACTGGGTAAAGAAAATATGGTACATATATACCATGAAATACTATACATCCATACAAAAAAAAAAAAAAAAAAGGAAATCATGTACTTTGCAGTGACCTGCATGGAACTAGTGGCCATTATCCTAAGCGAATAAACACAGGAACAGGAAATAAACTGCCACATGTTCTCACTTATAAGTGAAAGCTAAACATTGAGTAGACATGGACACAGATAATAGAACAATAGACACCTTGGCCTACTTGAGAACAGAAAGTGAGAGGAGGGTAATGAATGAAAAATTAGCTATTGGGTACTTTACTCATTACCTGGGTGATGAAATCATCTGTACACCAAACCCCCATGACATACAGTTTACCCAAGAAACAAACCTGCACATGTAGCCCCTGGAAATTAAAAACAAATCCAGTATGTTAGAATTATATTTTTTAAAGCAGTATCTCAACTTTTGGGAAAAATAATGCTGTACTATTAACTATTAATGATGTTCTTTCTATCACAAATCTGACTGTTATCAAAATTATCCTCTCCCATTTTTTTGATATTTAATATCCAGATCCTATCTCAATCCATGTTTCAGACATAAAATTTTATAACATTAATATTAATTTAAATATTCTACATCTAGAAGCAAAATTAATGTTGTTTCTAGTAACACACATTGCAAATGATATTGTTTGTTATTTTAGCCTAAAAATAAAGGGCAAACATTTTTGTGTTATGTACAACATGACTAAAAGGCATGTATAATACAAATAACTAAAACATGTATTAAATTATATCGTGCTTAGACATTTAATATTGTAATATATAAACCAAAATTTAGATTCAATGTTTTAATAATAAAATCTATAAAAAATAAAAATTTTACAAAATACGCATTAGTCTAAATGTATTTTATTAAATATGTGCTGTTTTTAGTACAATATAAAAGAGAGATTAATCATCAATTACATAATAAAATGAGTTTTAATGAAATGACATAAAACTTTGACATCAATTATTTGGATAGTAAAACTGGGATGTAGGATTATTTGAAAAAAATGAGTACTAAAAGGCTCCGGTGATTCACATAGTACCAGCTGTCCATGATATATCTACCTGGAATGCTCACCTAGTTTTCACCCACCTCCTCCTTCAAACAAAGAAATCATTCCTCATTAGCCTTGACCTATTCTTCCTCTGTGTCATACAGTACCACTTAATACAGATTCAGACTGTACTTTCATTTAAATTTGTATTTACTTTCTCATATTGTTAGTTTCACAATTCAATGGCAAATTTTTTGAAAAAAGGGAGCCTATTCTTTATTGATTTATCACATACATTGCATCTGAGCCATCCCCAGAAGAGTTGGCAACTGCAAAAAATCAAATAGTGCTGGTTGCTCGAGATAAATGAACTTGAAAAAAAAAAAGTGGTTCTGGACCCTCTGGATATAATTAAGGTTGAAACTGTGAACTTCCATTTCAATAATGTTCATAAAACAGAGTAAAGTTCAGAACCGATTGGCCTCCCATCCCAAGCAGAGATCGCTGATAGGTAATCCCATTTTCCCTTCCCAAAAGACTCATCTAATTAGCCAAGTTTGAGACTCAAATTTAGTTATTTGTTGAGTTGAAATGAAAGAGTTAAAAATCTATTATTTAATAGTTTGCACCAATCACCTTTTATGAAAGTCATATTAAATGTGTTTTTTAAAATTTTTTTATTTTATTGTATTATACTTTAAGTTCTAGGGTACATGTGCACAATGTGCAGGTTTGTTACGTATTCTAGGGTACATGTGCACAATGTACAGGTTTGTTAAATTTGAATTTTACTTATATCTTAGGCATTTCCTTTCCTGGGAACTCTGCACATACTCAGCAAAAAATTATGCTCCAATCCCAAATCCTCATGTAGATGTTGTGTGATTTTATACTCAACTAAAACTTCAAAAGTACAGTTGATCTATTGAAACAATGAAAATTAAAATTATGTAATTTGCTTGTCGTAGAAAAGCCATATATGATTACAAGGTGTATAATTACCATTTAAAGGTGATTGAGTACTTTGTATTTTTAGTTTAGTACCCTGACTACCTAGAACGTTAGATTGATTTTTGGTTAAATTATTGAGACAGATGCTGGAGACTCTTTACTCTGAGGGAAAACTATGCCATTTTATTTTGGGGGATTCCAAAAAGAGCCTGTAATTTCTTTCCATAAAAGTTGCACCTGTCTTAATATAGCATAAATGCTAAATGGAAACAGCTGTATAAAGAAGACAACGTAACCGTCATGCAGCTTCCCTTACTCATGTGAAATATCATATGTATCATTTGGGGGAATTATCTGGACTATAAAGTAGTAAAAATTCACAGCAAGTCATACAGGTCTGTTGCCTGAAGCTAAACCATATGCTTCTCATCCTCTTTCTTCTGGTATTTTAGATTGCACATCAATAACAGATAATTTGACAAGAGTAACAACTGCTTTTTTGTAACATCACCTTTCCTGGGTAATATATTTGCCACCGAAATAATGAATCTACATCTAGTTAGAAGAGTGGATAAAAAAAAATTCTACTTATATTGTTTGTTATTTTTACTTGCGTGTCACTTCTATTTACCACCAAAACCGAAAATTGAAATGAATTGATTGTATTTCTATTTCTACTACTTGCCAAGAATGTGTAAAATAAGCTATAAGAAATCTATATAAACAAATACAGTTATTTGACTATTATGGGGAAAAAACTGCTAAATAATCCTGCATATTGATTAGCCATGGACTTAATTAAAGCAATTTTTACTTTGGATCCTTTAGTCTTAGAACAGTAGCGGTTAATATTCCGGGGGATTCTATGAGACATAATTACAAATAAATTCTTATACAAAAAATCTTCACTGGTTTTATTCTTAAAATTATCCCAGGAGCAACATATTACTACTAGGAAAATGTTACAGATGAAAAAACTGAGACAAAGGGGTTTAAAATGACTTCCAGAGTCAGATCAGTGAACAATAAGTTGTATTGACAGGCTTCAAACCAAAAATAGTCATTTCACTATCAGAAATTTTGGAAATGTCAATAGTTAATAATAGGTCAAAATTCTGATACTAAATCTCCCATTAAAAGTTATCTGTAAGACTTTAGTCACTCCACTGGCCTTTTGAATCTCAAGCATATTCTGAAATTGATGCCCATCCAAAATCTCATCTTTCTACTCAATGCAGAATCTCTCTCTGGTCAAACCTGTCTCCTTAGTTGTCATTATACATCCACGTCTTGAAATATATTTGGCTTTCATCTTAATAATAATTATCACCTAGCATTGAGATTAGATGTAAAGTAATGATAAATGCACAATTTAGCACATTTTTTTGGCCAGAATGAATACTTAATAAATCATATGTAATATTACCACTACGTTATTTATTAATGCTCCCATCTCTAATGCTACATTAATACTATAACTAATGAAATTAAACCTTATTTTTAAAAAGCAAATAATTTTAACATTTTGATAAAATATTTTATTGTGATTTAAAGGTTAGTAGGGGACTTAAAATCCATACACACACACACACACACACACATACACACACATATCACCAACAGTGAATCTTAAGGTAAAACATGGACTTTGGGTGAACGTGACTTGTCAATGTAGGTTCATCTGTTGTAACGTGTACTCTCTAGTAAGGGATGTTGATCATGGGGGCTAGTCATGTGTGGGGTGGAAGGTATATGGGAAATCTCTATGCCTTCCTTTCTATTTTGCTGTGAATCTAAAGCTGCTATGTTTTACATAGTTTAAAATGGAAAAACATCTCAAGCTCATGGGCAGGAAGAATTAATATTAAAGTGGCCTTACTGCCCAAAGCAATTTACCAATTCAATGCTATTCCTATTATAGTACAAATCATATTCTTCATAGAACTAGAAAAACCTATTTTAAGATTCATATGGAACCAAAAAAAGGGCCAAATAGCCAACACAATCCTAAGCAAAAAGAACAGAGTTGAAGAGACCACATTACCAGACTTAAAAGAATACTACAAGGCTACCATAACCAAAACAGTATGATACAGGTACAAAAAAAGGCACATAGATAAATGGAACAGAATAGAGAGCCCTATTAAGGCTGCACACGTAAGATCATCTGATCTCTGACAAAGCTGATGAAAACAAGCAAAAATAAAAATTAAAAAAACACTCCCTATTCAATAAATGGTGCTGGCTAGCCATATGCAGAAGATTGAAGCTGGACCCCTTCTTTACATCATATGCAAAAATCAACTCAAGGTGGATTAAAGGCTTAAATGTAAAAGTCAAAACTATAAAAATCCTGGAAGACAACCTAGGCAATACCATCCTGGACATAGGAATGGGCCAACAGTTTATGACAGAGACACCAAACGTAATCCCAACAAAAGCAAAAATGAACAAATGTGACCTAATTAAACTAAAGAGCTTCTGCACCACAAAAGAAACTATCAACAAAGTAAACAGACAACCTACTGAACGTGAGAAAATTTTTGCAAACTATGCATCTGACAAAGGTCTAATATTCAGCATCTGCAAGGAAGTTAAAGAAATTTACAAGAGAGAAACAACTTCATAAAAAAATGGGCAAAGGACATGCACAGACACTTTCAAAAGAAGACATACATGCAGCTAGCAAGCATATAAAAAAGCTCAATATCATGAGCATTAGAGAAATGTAAGTTAAAATCACAAGATACTATCTCACACCACTCAGAATGGCAACTATTAAAATGTCAAAAAATAACATGCTGGTGAGATTGTGGAGAAAAGGGAACAATTACACACTGTTGGTGGGGGTGTAAATTAGTTCAACCATTGCAGAAAGCAGTAGGGTGATTCCTCAAAGAGCTAAAAGCAGAACTTCCATTTGACCCAGAAATCCCATTGCTGGTTACATACCCAAAGGAATATAAATTATTTTACTTTAAAGACACATGCATGTATATATTCATTGCAGCACTATTCACTATAGTAAACACATAGAATCAGCCTAAATGCCCATCAATGACAGATCGGATAAAGAAAATGTAGTATATATACATCATGAAATACTATGCATCTATAAAAAAGAATGAGATCATGTGTTTTGTGGGAACATGGATGGATCTGGAGGATGTTATCCTTAGCCAACTAACGCAGAAACAGAAAACCAAATACCACATGTTCTCACTTATAAGTGGGAGCTGAATGATGAGAACTCATGAACACAAAAAGGGAAACAGCAGACACTAGGGTCTAGTTAAGAGTGGAGGTTGGTAGGAGGGAGAGGAGCAGAAAAAATAACTGTTGGGTACTAGGGTTAATACCTGATGATGAAATAATTGGCACAACAAACCGTCATGATAGGAGTTTACCTGTATAACAAATCTTCACCTGTACCTCCAAAGCTAACATGAAAGTTAACATAAAACATGGTTTTTAAAACATCTATACATAAAAATTTAGAGTCTTGAAAAGAACATAATATTAGCAAAGACACCAAAGAAATGATGAGATAGTACTGAAATGGGAGAAGAGAGTTCGTCACACTGTCTTTCATCCCCATCAATTTTCTCTCCACCTGATTTTACTTAGTCACTACTATTGGGTTCTTTCATTTAATTTCATCCCACTCTCCACCTCCACTGTTTTAATATCCCTGAACCCAAGAGAAGAGTTAGGGCTCAGGGATAATGTCTGGGAAATTATGTGGGTAATTCATTGCGTATCAAACATACGTGAAAACAATTACTAGGTGATTATAGACTTACAGGTACATTGATTGGAAAAGACAATTTGACATCTTAGGAATTTCCTTATGTAGTAAATGATATAGACTCGTACAGAAGAATTTCTTTAAAAATTATCTTACGATCAGTTATCAGGTCTATTTTTTAAAAAAGAAAAATTATTTAGCAAAAAATTATCAATATTGCAGTAGCCACGGATGACTGTTTATTGCCAGAATTATTTGTAACATTTTACTTCCTTTTTCTAGACAATAAAGATAACAAAACACCATTAATATTTAATATTTCTCAGTTGAAAATAATGTTTCTGAAGAAAGCTTTAATATTAAGGCATTTTGTTTCTATTTAGGTTTTAAATTGTTATGTTATTTTGCAAAGGTAAATCAACCAGTAAGTAGAACGAAAGTCCTTGGAGTATTTTTGCATGTGAAAATCCAATCCACCTTATTCTCTGTTGTGTTTAGTACTTGACACTATGTCTGGTACCTACTGTATACATGTCAAATTAAGTAATGGAGCATTTTGCTTGAAATTATGTAATATTTGCTAGATATATTCAATCTCTATTGACATATTCCCAATTAAATAGTCACTACAAATAATTTAGTTTGTGTTAATGATCAGCTTTCCTAAGTAATTCAAAAATTAAATATTAAAGGCAATTTCCACTTCCTACAATCTTTTAAATATAGGTGCTTTCTAATTTACTAGCTCATGAAACATTCTCTATTAATGGCAATTTTACAGTTCCTTCTGGAAAGTTAAATAAACACTTCAGTCTATAATTGGTAAAACGATCCCACTAAGTATGCAATTAAGCTTGGGGTCAATATTATTTTTATTTCCACAAGATTAAAGCATAGATTATTTAAAATATATTAAAAATAATTTCACTTTTGGATATAAATTTCTCATGAAGTAGGGAGAGGCATTTGAAGAAGAAACTCTAAAGCCAGATAGGCAAATTAGTTAAATTAAATTTAAAGAATGTTTTCATGTAGGCCTAGATGATAGATAATACTTCATTATGCCTAAGCAAAATATGAAACCCAGCTGAGTGAAAAAGTGAATGGAGAAAGTTAAAGGACAAATCTGTTTATAATCAAACCTGATTTTTTTAGACAACCTCTATATTTTCCTACACATCTTTCTATGTGTTGACAGGATAATGTCTTGCTAAATCTGAATCATAAATATTTGTCAATTAATAGATATTTCAAGACATAAATTAATCTTGACACAATTGAATAGAGTGATTAGAAAATCTACTAATAGAATATGAGAGTATGGTAGGTATTTTATTGTTTCTATAAAGCTAATACTTTAGGGAAAGAAACTGAAATTTTTATCCAGTTTTTAACCTATTTTCTTCCCAATTTTCTATCTTGCTCTTATATTTGTAACCAAAGCGATGTGTTTGTCAAACAGCCAGTTGATAAATTGATATACATTGCAAAGGCATGAGACTGTCTCTGTTAGAAGACAGCTGTTTTGCCTGGGGTTTGAAGCATACCTTGACCTCATTAGCAAAAGGATTTATATAGTCTTGTTAGAATCATTAATAAAAGTTTTACAGATTGCTTAAAGTTAATTTAGGTCACACAGTAAAATGCTGTGCCAGTAGCACTATGAAATAAATAGATCAAACATAGAAGCTAAAAAATGAGAACCTTCAATTCTAGCTTTATGTATATTTTAACTGTCGTACATTGCAAACAAATTTTTGTTCGTTTTTTCTTTGTTTGTTTGTTTTTTGAGACAGGGTCATGCTCTGCAGTCCAGGCTGGAGTGCAGTGGTGCAATCATACCTCACCACAGCCTCAGCCTCCTGGGCTCAAGGGATCCTCCCACCTCAGCCCTCCAAGTAGCTGGGACTGCAGGCATGCACCACCATGCCAGGCTAATTTTTGTATGTTTTGTAGAGACATGGTTTCACCATGCTGTCCAGGCTGGTCTCGAACTCCTGAGCTCAAGGCATCCACTCGCCTCAGCCTCCCAAAATGCTAGTATTACAGGCATGAGCCACCGGGCCCATCCACAAACTGATTTTTAATGCCTTAAAAATACTGTCCAAGTTAGCTTTCATTTTGATTTACCTTTATGTATATTTTCACCAGAACTGCAGCCTTAAAAATACTTTCAAAACCTCACAGAATTGCCCTGATAAAACATAGTTTAGTTTCAGTTCAATTACTCCATTTTATGTGTCACGTTTCCAATTACTATGCAATATCTACCTGAGAATTCAACTACTCCACCTTAGATGAAAGACCTCAAGTATATTTGATAAGAATCTCAAGCATACAAGAAATTTATTTCATTCAATCTGTTCAACAAATATACATCGAGCACCTGCCATGTAATAGGCAATGTTCTGTGAGCCAAGTATACATGAATAAAGAGCAGACATTCAATACATGCCTCTGGAGAGTTAAGGCTTACTTTTTAAGTTCAATCATCTGAGTTGCAAGTGATCTGAAGGGAGTAGATGTGAGAAAGTGTTACATGTAAAAAACAAATCCAAGAGTAATGTCAAATTGGAGGGATTGTTATTTTTCCCACCCTTTTATATAAATTATTGTAACTTCAATAATTTTTAAATTAACTCATTAAGCACCACATAGATCACTTTATTTATATACAGCATGTCATTGAATAACTTCGTTTCATTCGATGTCATTTTGTTATAATGTTGATGAGAAAAAAAAGAAAAGCAATTCCCTACTGTTTGTGTGGAATTCACATTTTCTCCCCACATCTAGATGGATTTTCTCTGGGTACTCCAGTTTCCTCCCACGTCCCAAAGACGTGCACGTGAGGTGACTTGGTGTGTCTACTTGGTCCCATCTCAGTGAGTGTGGGTGTGTGGTTGAGTGCATGCTGAGAGGGAGTGGCATCTGTCCAAAGATGATTCCAGCCTTGGCCCTGAGCTGCTGAGATCGATTCCTGCCACCCATGACTCTGAACTGGAATTGGCTAAGTAGTGATCTTGTTTTTATTAATCTTTCTTAAATGTATGTATAGTTTACATTTATCTCAAGGTTTAATATTGAAATAGATATTAAATATTAAAATGTTTTGTTTTTATTTAGAAGTTTGCTGATGTTTTTGTGACCAGAAATATATTGTAGGTACTCAACTCTTGTTTATATCAATTAGCCTATGGTAAAATGGGTTTCCTGTTAGGTCATTTTTCTTAGCATCAGTTTCCAAGAACTTCTCTACAACAATATGTGAGAACTTACTCTATGTTGTTTATTTTATATTTTATATATGTTAAATATATATTGGCAATATAATACAAATACATATATGTAATAAAATAGTCATGTTGTGTACTATCTACAGTATAAATATGTATTTATATTTATTTATATGTTTTATACTTAAAATATTATTTATCCCAGTGGTCAGACCAAGAAGGCAATTAGTGAAATTTTCAAAGATACAAAAACAAACACCTATATTTTATTAGATTAGCTTTGTTACAAATTCATAAAATATATGAAGTGAATACTTATCCAAAATAAAACTACTTAAACAAATAGTTTTGCAGTATTGAAAGTGTGATGTCTTTCAGATGAAAACAAACAGAAAGATAACCTTTAAGGATGACCATTCAGATTCATCTGAAGTTTGTAGAATTTTTCTCTACGAATATTGATGGTTTCCATCAAGAATTCTCCAGAATTCTTTAATAATTTTATTATCAGCATTAAAAAATTTTAAACCTACTTTAGTGAGGTTGTAATATTGGATCACTTTGCATCTGTTAGTAACTGATATGGATTCGCTCCCCAATCCGTATCATTTGTTCCCATCAAAATCTCTTCAAATATAATCCCGGTAATCTCCACGTGTCATGGGCGGGACCAGGTGGAGGTAATTGAATCATGGGGGTGGTTTCCTCTATGTTGTTCTCATGATAATGAGTGAGTCTTATGAGTTCTGATGGTTTTATAAGCATCTGGCATTTCCCCTGGTTGCACTCACTCCATCCTGCTGCCCTGTGAAGAAGGTGCCTGCTTATCCTGTGTCTTCCACTATGATTATGTTTCCTGAGGCCTCCCCAGCCATACAAAACTGTGAGTCAACTAACCCTCTTTCCTTTATAAATTAATCAGTCTCTGGCATTTCTTCATAGCAAAGTGAGAACAGACTAATACAGTAATGAACATCTCAATGTGTCTATTTTAATAAAGAGCATGAATATCCATTTATTCAAAAATAAAAAAATCAAAAATCATTTAATTTTAGATAAAATAGTTCAAATTTATTAATTAATAAATGTCATGCTTATTTTAGCCTTAGACCAGAAATTTGACTGAATATGAGCAGATCTCTCTATGGACTCATGGCTCTTGTCAGTTAGTGCTGTGGTGGTGTCTATCCTTGACCCTGAGTAGCATAATCAATCATTTACTCAAACTGACAAGCTTTTAGAGAAGACAGATGTTCTACCCAGAGTCAGAGTCACATCAGGATTCAGCCTGATGCTCCTTCTTTTACTGATGCTTGAAACCCAGAAAATCACTGATAAGATTTTTTTAAGTTGAAAAAGTGAGTAATGTTTAGTATTATTTGTTTTCTGAAACTTATTCAGAATTGAGAAGAACTTCTAGCTTTGATAGTGTTTGTTGACTGTGAATATTTCAAAATTTCACTACTCACTTATTTTCTAGTTATACTTTGCAATCTAAAAGTTCTCTATTTCTTTAGAAAAAAAAAAGTAGTGTGTTGATGTGGTACTCTAACATGATAAAAGTATCCCAAACAGAAAGACATATTTAAGCATATTTACTTTTACAAAGGTGATTATTTTGATTTCATATTCATTATAAGCTGCTTTCAGCTAAATCTAAAAGAGTTGTTTTTCTCTAAAGCTTAGTTTTGCTATACTAGAAATCTCTAAATTTCTTCATTGAGTTCTAAAATCATATGAGTTTCAATGTTGAATGTCTCTTGAAGTGTATTTACATTTCAAAGGACAAATGTGAGTTTTATCTTTATTAGAGTAGTGCCCCCTTATCCACAGTTTTACCTTCCCTGGTTACCCAGTCAACTACAGTGTGAAAATATTAAGTAGGAAATTCTAGAAATAATAATTCATATGTTTTAAATTGCCTGCCCTTCTGAGTAGTGTGATGACATCTCTCAACATCCCACTCCATCCATCCTGGAACATAAAATAGCCATTTGTTCAAAGTATCCTTGTTTCATATGCTACCTGCCCATTACTTCGTAGCCATCTCAATTATTGGATGGCGACTGAGATCTTGCAGTACTTTTGTTCAGGTAACCATTATTTTACTTAATAGTGGCCGCAAGAACGGTAAGGCTTACATATTGTTATAATAACTCACTTTATTATTATTGTTTTTAATCTCTTACTGTGACTAATTTACAAATTCAATTGTATTTTAGGTATGTATGTATAAAAAATAGAGTATATGTTGGGTTCCGTATTATCTGCAGTTTCGGATATCCAGTGGGGGCCTTGGAAGATATCCTCTGTAGTCAAAGGGGAGGCTACTGCATTAGGTTTCAATGTCTGTAGTTGTGATGAAGATCCTGTTTGCCAGCAATCAGGCTCTTAGGGTAAAGAGTCTACGAACTCTTCAATGCCACATGTAACTTAAGTCACACTAGGTAAGTTACTTAATTTGTCTGAACTTCAGTTATATTACTTAGGAAATGGATTTAAATCATTGGTATTGATAAGACAGTTGACTGAGTGTAAGTATAGTCTCAGGAAAATGTTATAATGAACTAATAAACATTGATTATTTTTATGTTATCACAGTTACTACATGGTCCTAATTTGTTCCCTTGCTTGCGGTAAAATTTAAATAAAACTCATGAGTATATCAAATTAACATTTCGTTCTCCATTAAGGAAATAGCAAAGTAACTTCTTGTCTTAAAATTACTGCTTATAAGAGGCAGAAGAGGATATTGTAAGTTGTTGGAATAGTTTGTTATTGTTGTTGTTTGATAACTATAGGATTTATGGGTGAATATCTCTACTCTTTCTTTCTAGATACTTGCCTTTCCCACTCTACCTGGCCCCCTCCATTCTTCCTTTTTTTTTTTTTTTCTGTGTGGAAACTGTCAAACAGCTTCGCTGTAATAAGGCTTAGATCTCTTTCACAGAGTTTGGCAAATATATACAGCCTGACCTAAGAAGACACATGCACTGATCATCTCTACGCATTTCTGTTATATTCCCTTCACACTGAGTTGAAAAGAACACTTACAACCAATTATGAATTAAATTTTCTAATAGTTTCTATAATATCACACAGCTATGATATAGCAATTAGGTAATACCTAATTAGGTAATACAGTGGCAAGAGAGTTTTTGGCACGGACTATGCCAAGAGAATTTGACACAAATAATAAAAATTCTTAAGAAAGAAAACTGAAATTATCAGTTTATGAGTAGTATAACTCTAGATTTTATAAAACAGTGATGTTTCTGACACCAGAATTACAAAGCAAGATGGATGGTCATGGTTGTTACTTTTTTATTTAGTCATAAATGGTATCCAGACTTTGTCACAAAAGGCATGAGCAGAAATAAATATTTGCTATAGCAAACTTTTTAATATATATATTCAGTGGATACATGTGCACGCTTGTTACATGGATATATTGTGTAATGATGAGGTTTGAGTTTCGAGTGTATGCATCACATGAACTGTGGACATTATAACCAATAGGTAATTTTTCAACCCTCACTCCTCTCCCACCCTTCCCTTTTTGTAGTATTCACTGTAGGTTCATGTGTACCCGTTGTTTAGCTCCCACTTATAATGAAGAACATGTGGTATTTGACTTTTTGTTTCTTAGTTATTTCACTTGAAATACTGTCCTTTACTAAAAGATGTGATTCTGTTTTTTATGGCTCCATAATATTCCATGTTGTATATACACCATGTTTTCTTTATTCAGTCATCTGCTGATGGACATTTAGGTTGATTCCATAACTTTACTATTGTAAATAGTGCTGGGACCAACATACGAGTGCAGGTATCTTTTTGATATAATGATTTACTTTCCTTTGCACAGATAACCAGTAGTGGGATTGCTGGGTGAAATGGTAGTTCTATTTTTAATTCTTAGAGAAATTTCTACATTGTTTTGGAACCTCAGCAACATCAGGTTTTTTAAAAAAATATTTTAATAATAACCATTCTGACTTGAGATGGTATCTCCTTGTCATTTTAATTTGCACTTCTCTGATGATTAGTGGTGTTGAGTCTCTTTTCATTTTTGTCAGTTGCTTGTATGTCTTTTTTTTTTTCCAAGATACGTCTGTTTATGTTCCTTGCCTACTTTTTAATGTTTTTTCCCCTCATTGAGTTGTTAGAGTTTGTTGTAGATTCTGGATATTAACCCTTTGTTGGATACATAGTTTGCAAATGTTTTCTCCCATTCTATATGGTGACTGTTTACTCTATTGATTATTTCTATTGATATGCAGAAGCTCTTTAGCTTAGGTCCTATTTGTCAATTTTTGTTTTTGTTGCATCTACTTTGATGTCACTTTTTTCTTTTGTTTATATTTGTGTTCATCAGGGATACCGGCTTGTAGTTTACTTTTGTTGTTGTGTCCTTGCCTGATTTCAGTATCAGGGTGATACTGTTTTTATAAAATGAGTTAGGCAGGAATTCCTAATTGTTTGGAATGTTATCAGTTATATTGGTTCCAACTCTTCCTTGTACATCTCATAAAATTCAGTAGTAAATCTGCCTGTTCTGGCACTTATTTTTTTCTTTCTTTCTTTCTTTTTTTTTTTTTTTTTTGTTGGGAGATTTTTTTCTGGCTAATTCAATTTTATTACTCATTATTGGTTTATTCAGGATTTCTATTTCTTCCTAGTTCAATTTTAGAAGGTTAGATGTTTCCAGGAATTCATCCATTTCCTTAAGTTTTCTAGTATGTATGCATAGAGATGATCCTAGTAGTCTCTGATGATCTTTTGTATTTCTGTGGTATCAGGTGTCATGTCACAATAATCATCTTTGATTGTGCTTATTTGAATCTTGTCTCTTTTTGAAGTTAATCTAGCTGGAGGTCTATTAATTTTGTTTATCTTTTTTAAAAAAACAACTTTTTATTTTTTGATACTTTGTATTTTGTTTTTTGGTCTTAACCTCAGTTTTGCTCTGATCTTTATTTCTTTTCTTCTGGTGGCTTTGAGTTTGATTTGTTCTTGTTTGTCTAGTTCCTTGAGGTGCAGTGATAGGTTGTTAACTTGACATCTTTCTATATTTTTGATGTAGGCATTTAACTTTGTAAATATCCCCCTAGAACTGCCATTGCTGTGTTTTTAGACTTTTTGGTATGTTGTGTCTGTATTTTCATTCATTTCAATTTTTTAAATTTTTGCCTTAATTTTATCATTTGCCCAAGAATCTTTCAGCAGAAACTTGTTTAGTTTCCATATATTCGTATAGTTTTGAGAGTTCTTCTTGGTATTGGTTTCTAATTTTATTCCACTGTGGCCCAAGGAGATACCTGATATGATTTCATTGTTTTTAAGTTTATTGGGACTTGCTTTATGGCCAAGTATATTGTCTATTTTGGAGAATGTTCCATGGACAGATGAGAAAAAATGTATATGCTGCAGGTGTTTGGTAGAATGTTCTGTAAATGTCTGTTAGGTCCATTTGCTCTAGAGTGCAGTTTAAGTACAGTTTTCTTTTTGTTTTTCTGTCTCAGTAATCTGTCTGGTGCCATCAGCATGGGATTAAATTCCCCCCACAATTATTGTATTACCATCTATCTCTTTTCTTAGGTCTAGTAGTGTCTATTTTATAAATCTAGGTGCTCCTATGTTGGGTGCATATATATATCTAGGATAGTTATATCTTATTGTTAAATTTAACCTTTTATTGTTATATAGCGACCCTCTTTGTCTTTTATTATTAAAGAGTGTTGTTTCATGTAAGTATCGCTACTCCTGCTTGTTTTTGTTTTCCATTTGCATGGCATATCTTTTTCCACCCTTTTGAGTGTGTAGCTGTCTTTACCCATTAGATGGCAGCAAATGGTTGGATCTTTTTTCTTTTTTCTTTTCTTTTAAAATTTGATTTGACAGTCTCCTCTATCCTTTAAGTTAAGCATTTATGTCATTTATGTTTAATATTGATATGCGGAGTTTTGTTTCTATCATAATGTTGTTGCCTAACTGCTTTGTAATGCCAATTGTGTGATTGGTTTATAATATTTGTGTGCTTTTTAATCATGTGTGGTTTTATGATGGCAAGTATCATCTTTTTGTTTCCATGTTTAGGACTCCTTTGAACATTTATTGTAAGGCAGTATAGTGGTAAAGAATTCTCTTAGCTTTTGCTTGTCTGTGAAAGACTTTATTTATACTTCATTTATGCAGCTTACTCTGGCTGGATATAATATTCTTGGCTGTTTTTTTTTTTTTTTTTTTGGTCGTTGTTGTTTAGAAGGCTGTGTAAAGGCCTCTAATCTCTTCTGACTTGTAAAATATCTGTTGAGAAGCCAATTTTTAGTCTCATGGGGTTTCTTGTATAGGTGATTTGATGTTTACTTCTATCTGCTTTAAGATGTTTTTCCTTCACGTTGATCTTGGATGGTCTGGTGACTATAAGCATTGTTGGTGTCTGTCTTGTAAAGGACCTTATTGTTGTTCTCTGAGCTTCTCGTATCTGGATATTTACATCTCTAGCAAGACCTAGGAGATTTCCCTGAATTATTCCCTCAAATAATGCTTTTCAGGCTTTTTACTTTTTCTTCTTCTCCATCAGGAATGCCTATAGGTTATAGGTTTTGTTGCTTTACATAATCTTATATTTCTCATAGGCTTTGTTAATTTTTTTTAAATGTTTTAAAAATAGTTGTCTCACTGTTTATTTGAAAGACTCATAGTCAAGCTCTGAAATTCATTCTTCTGCTTTGTCTGGTCTATTGTCTAGTCTTTCCTGTAGCTAAGATACCAGAGGTCCATGGCAGGAATGTGGTACCTAGTGTTCCTTCACTGACCCCTTGTGTCCAGGTCTGGGTCAGTGGACTGGCCCTGATGCCCAATGACCCCTACCAGACAGCTCAATTTCCTCCTTCTTTGACTAAGCTGCCTCTCATTCCCTGTCTATTGAATTTTAGTTTTCACTCTCAAATGACCTATTCATAGTATGAAGAGTTACTCACTATTTTGGCTCCTCTCTGTGGGAGAGATGCATTCTAGCTGCACCTAGGCAGCCATCTTGAACCTCTTCTCCTACAAGAGATTTAATATTATCTCATATATAAAAATTGTATTTAAAAATACAAAAATATCATAGTAAAAAGGAAGAAAAAGAAATAATTGTGAATGAAGCTCACGGTAGGGTAGGTTTTCCAAGATACCTGAAGTCATAGTTGTATTGCCAAGTGACTGAAAATTGGGTACCAGGTTTTAATGTTCTTCATTAGGACTCATATCTATGATTTTTTGAAAATTGGCTTGAAATTCTGTGTTTAATTGTAAAATGGCGCCTTTCTAATTTTTTATTAATAATGCCCCTTATTGAGAAGCAAAGAAAAAGTTTTAAGAATTACATGTTAACTATATTGTGCATCTTTGAACATAATTAATGTGTCATTTACAATATACATATTAAATTATCACTGAATTATCTCTCCTTTATAATATGAAGTACTGCTGTGATATTTTTTATTAAAAGAATACATTTTACTATAAAAATTATCTGTTAAGTTATAATGTACTTGCTTGCAATAGAACAATGAATGCTTCTACTGAAAGCACTCTGAAACAGATAAAAATACAAAAAATATTCTATATTAAAACAACTGAGAACAGCTGAGGCAAAGAAGATGTGAGGAGATAAATTCAAATAAAAGGCAGACCACATGGGGCAGTGAGATAATATTTTTCCCCTACATTTTCCTTCAAGGCTTTGACTGATTCTGGGCCCACAAGAGTCTGAGGATCAGAACATTAAGGAAATTGTAAGAAACTGACACCAAAGCTCTGCCAAGCTCCTTTCAAGATATTTGCCAAATTCTGAGTCTTCATAGGGAAGGAGGTTAATTATGCAACCACTGTGCAGTTTTGGGCAGTGGAATGCTACATAGAAGATAAAGATTAGAATTTTGGAAGTGCTAAGGGGAAAGGCTTTGACAAAAGCTTAAAAATTTAGAATCCTGAGAGGACTGTGCCCTGGGAAAGTACTGAAAAATAACAAACTAACTGCTATTCTGCTTCATTGGCTTTAAATAATGAGATCCTCCTTTCTTACTTTGCTTAAGATAAGCATTTAAGTGCTCTATGCTAGTTTTCTAATGTTGCATGACAAATTACCACACATTTATTGGCTTAAAACAATACCCATTCTTTATGTCACAGTTCTATGGGTCAGAAGCCTAAAATGACACCATGGAGTTCTCTGTTCAAAATGTCAGAAGGCTGAAGTTACGATGTCTGCCTGTATGAGTTCTTGTCTGGAGACTCATTCTTGATGGCAGATTTCAGCCCCTTCATTTGTAGGACTAAGATGACAGTTTTAGTGGCTGTCCACCAGGGGCCACTCTCAGTTGCAAGAGGCCCCCTTCTTTGACACTTGGCCCATCCCATCTTCAAGCCAGCGATGGCCTGTCTACTTCTTTTTATGCCTTGAGTCTCTGTGTTTCTATTCAGGAACAAGACTAATAAGATACTTTGTATTTAAGGTACTCATGTTATTGTGTCAGGCTAATTTGATCATCTCCCTATCTTAAGATCAGTTGTGCCGTATAACATAACCTGAAAAAATGGAAGCAAATTTTATTATATTCATAGTCCCAAGAATTATGCAAGGTACGTATATCAGGGGCTTGAAATCTTGGGGGTATCTAAGAATTCTGATTAAAACAACCCACTTTGGCCTCAATTGATGTATATCCCTCACAAATGCAAAATACATTTACCAGCCACCAAGATCCTTATCCTATTCCCTTAATTCAAAATCCAAAGTCCAAGCCTCATCTTATTGCCTTATGTTCAACGTGCAAAATCTCATCTAAATTGCATCATTTTAAAAGTCTAAAATCGTATCATCTAAATTGCTTAAACTGAGGTCCTTCAGACCTCTGGGAAGAAACTATTATGTGCAACTCTTGGGCATAATTTTTCTCCGTGTATGCATCTATGAAACTAAAAAGACACTTATCTGTCTCCCAATATCTTCTGTGAAGAAAAAAAATCATACACATGTTCTCCATGCTTTTGTGTACAATGTCCAAGACTTAGCCATAAATAATCAGTCACACCACGAAGGTTCATATGATTAAAAACCAACTCTCAGTTAAGGAGATGTAAGAGTTATCAAAGGAGGACTTTAAATTATTTATAATATTCAATATATTATATGTTTTATATCTCTATCACAAATCCAAAAATCTGAAATATTAGATGTTCCAGATCTGAAACTTTTTGATGCTGACATAGCAAAGGAAATGCTCATTGGAAAATTTTGGATTTCAGATTTTTGGATTTGGGATGTTCAATTGGTAAGTGTACAAATATTCTAAAAACCCAAATACAATCTAAAATCAGAAATACTTCTTGGCCCAAATATTTAGAATAAAGGATACTCAACGTATCATGTGTAATATTCAGATATGTGAATATTTATGAAAAATAAGAAAACATAGCTAAAATAAATAAAACACAAAGATTTCACCATGTAAATCTATTTAAAAATCAAATGAAAATGTTAGTAATTTAAACAATAAAAATATGAAATTAGGAACTAGACTGATGGGTTTAACAATAGGCTAGAGTTATTTCAACAGAGAATTACTGAACTGGAAGCAAGTAAATAGAAAATATTCAAACTGAATCACAAAGATTTGTGCCTTTGACCTGTTTCTTGTTAGTGACTATCAAGAATAGTAATGTTTGGTACATTTTTTCAAGCTTTTGGGAATGTATGTATACACCCTTTTTAAATATACAATTGCTAGTTTTCAAAACTTTTAAACAAATTTTAAAAGGTCTAATCAAATCACATATTTTCTTGAGAAGAAAATGTAAACATAATATACAAAAATTTATGAGATACAACAGCAAACCCCTTAGTACTCAGAGCACTAAGTATTCTAATTCCTTAGTACTAAGAAGGAAGCTTATTATGCTAAACACATCTAAAATGAGGAGAAAAATCTCAAATAAAAAAGTTTACACCTTAAGGAACTAGAAAAAATAACAAACCAAACCCAAATTTAGCACAATGAAAAAATAATATTAGTGTATGAATAAACAAAACAGACAATAGAAAACCTTAGGAAATCTCTACAAAACAAAAATTTGATTTTTTGAAAAGATCATCAAAATGGACAAAGCTTAGATAGGCTAACAAAGATAAAAAGAACAAATAAATACAATTATAAATGAAAAAAAGAGACATTACAACTGATCCCACTAAAATACAAAGGATCATTAGGGACTTTTATGAACAACTATATGCCTACAAATTGGATAAGGGAAAAGAAACAAACTGTTAAAAAGATACAATCTACTAAGACTGTATCATGAAGAAATGAAAACCATGAGCAGACCTATAATTATTAGCAAAATTACAGATTAGAAATAAAAACCCTCCCATAATAGAAAGTTCCAGGGCCATATGCCTTCACTGATGAATTATATGAATTATAACAAACATTTAAAGAATAACAATCTTTTTCAGACTGTTACACAAAATATATATAGAAGAAAGGAGAACAATTACAAGTGCCTTTTATGAGGCAAATATTAACCAAATACAAAAACCAAATAAATATACAATCAGAAGAAAAAAAAAGAACAACTACAAGCCAATAACCTCAATGAACATAGATTTAAAAATTCTTAACAAAATATTAGCAAACAAATTCAACAGCATATTAAAACGATTGCATGCCATGACCACATGGGATTTATTTATTAGATGCAAAGGTCGTTCCACATATGCAATAACGTAATATATTTAATTTACAGAATTAATGGTAAAAATTACATGGTCATCTCAATAAATAAAGAAAAAAGCTTTTGAAAAATATTAACTCCTTTTTATGATAAAAACTCTCAACAAGCTAGTTACAAAAAGAATTTAACTCAATATAATAAAGTTCATTTATGGAAGGCCTACAGCTATCATCAATCCCATCTCATGGTGAAAAACTGAAAATTTTTTTCCAAAGTTAGTAACAAGGCAAGAGTGCCTACTCTATCCATTTCTATTCAAAGTAGTAGTGAAAGTTCTAACCAGAACAATTAGACAAGAAAAATAAAGGCAACCAAATCAGAAAAGAAGAATTAAAATTATCTCTGTTTGCAGACAACATGAACTTATATGTAGAAAACCCTAAAGACTCCACCCACAAAAAAACTGTTAGAACTAATAAACACATTCAATGAAGTTGTAAGATACAAAATCAATATACAAAAATCAGTTGCATTTCTATACAGTAACAGCAAACTCTTTGAACAGGAAATTCAGAAAATAATCCCATTTTGTACAGCATAAAAAGAATAATACACTTAGGAAAAAAGTTAACCAGGGAAGTGAAAGACTTGTACACTGAAAACTACATAATATTGCCAAAGGAAATTAGTGAAGACACAAATAAATCAAAAAATTCCATGTTCATGGGTTAGAAGAGAGAGCTAATATTGTTAAATTACCAAAAGTCATCTATAGATTCAATGCAATCTCTATCAAAATTCCAATGAAATTTTGTACATAAATAGAAAAAAAATTCTAAAATTTGTATAAACCATAAAAGAGCCAGAATAGTCAAGGCAGTCTTGAGAAAGAACACATTTGAAGGCATTACACTTCCTGATTTCAAATATATTACAAGCCTACATTAATCAAAACAATATGGTACTCACATAGCTGTGTACATACTGACCAACAGAAAAAAAATAAAGAGCCCAGTAATAAACCCATGCTTATGTATGGTGAACAGATCTACAAGGATGCCAAAAAGACACAGTGAAGAAAGAATAGGTTCTTCAACAAATGGTGTTCAGAAAATTGGATATTGATATGAAAAAGAATAAAAATATACTCGGTGTATATTGTAAACAAGAATCAGCTCACAATGATTTAAAGTCTTAAACATAAGACCTGAACTGTTATACTCCTAGAGGAAAAGAGGGAGAAAGCTTCATGACACTGGTCTTGGCAATGGTTTCTTATATATGACAATAAAAGCACAAGCAATAAAAGCAAAAAATGAGGCTACATGAAACTAAAATGCTTCTTCACAGCAAAAGAAACAACAGAGTGAAAAGACAACCTGCTGGATGAGTGAAAATATTTACAAACCACACATATGATAAGGCGCTAATATCCAGAATACATAAAGAACTTCAAATAAATGGCAAAAAAAAAAAAAAAAAAAAAAAAAACCCTCAAAAAATGGGCAAAGGAGTTGAATAGATGTTTTTCCAAAAAAGACATACCAATGGCAAACAGGTGTATGAAAACGTGCTCAACATCACTAATAATCAGAGAAATGCAAATCAAAACCATAATGAGATGTCACCTCACACCTATTAGAATGACCAATATTATAAACAAACAAGGATAAAAAAAAACAAATTATTGCTGAGGATATTGAGAAATTGTAATCCTTATATGCATCGTTGGTGGGAATGTAAAATGGTACAATCACTATGGAAAATGCTATAGAGGTTTCTCAAAAAAAAATAAAATTACCATATGATCCAGCAATTCCACTACCAAGTATATATCGAAAAAAATGAAATTGATTTCTGGAAGAGATTTCTGCACTCCTACGTTCACTGCAGCATCATTCATAGTAGCCAAGATGTAGAAACAACCTAAATGTCTATCAGTGGATGATTGGATAAAGAAAATGTTGTTTGTGTACACAGTATAATAGTGTTTGTCACAAAAGAAGGAAATCCTGCCATATGTGACGATGTGGATGAACCTGGACGAAATTGTACTCAGTGAATTAAGCCAGTCATGGAAGGAAAATACTTCAGGTTTTCTCTTATCTTGCATATTTACAACAGTGAAACTCTTAGAAACAGAAAACAGAATGGTGTTTGCCAGGAGCTGGAAGAAGGGAAAATGGGAAGTTACTAATCAACAGGTAAAAAGTTTCAGTTATGCAAGATTAGTATATTCTAGAGATCTGCTGTATCACACTGTGCTATAGTTAACAATATTGTATTGTGTCCCTAGAAAACTTGTTAAGAGGGTGGATCTCACATTAAGTGTTCCTAACACACACACACACACACACACAAATTGTGCACACTACAGGGAACTGCCATAAAGTCTGACTCTTCGAAACAAAGATAACATCTTGCATCATTGTCACACAGAGCTCCAATTCCTGAATAAATTTGTGTTTAAAGCAATGAGATCACTTGGACTCGGGAAGGGGAACATCACACACCGGGGCCTATCATGGGGAGGGGGGAGGGGGGAGGGATTGCACTGGGAGTTATACCTGATGTAAATGATGAGTTGATGGGTGCAGCACACCAACATGGCACAAGTATACATATGTAACAAACCTGCACGTTGTGCACATGTACCCTACAACTTAAAGTATAATAATAATAAATAAATTAAAAAAAAATAAAGCATATATTTTAAGCATATGGATATTAAACCATATATCTTTTAAAAAGTATTTTTGATTGGGGAGAGTTGGGGAAGTGGCAGAGTAGTGCATTAGCAGTCTCAGTGTCAACAAATTCCAAAAATAAATTTTGTTAACTTCCATGACTTATAATCTATTGATTTCTTTTAGAGAAAAATTTATTAATTTCAAGTCACTTGTTCAGGCTAGAAAGTACAAACATTTCTCTGTATTGTGTTATAAAGGGCAGAGTGAGTCTTTTCTATTCAGTAGACTACTTTGAAAATGTCATAAAACGGCCAATAAGAAAACCTGGAGGCTAAAAGAAACATGCTTTGTGTATTTAATTACTAAAGAGAAAACATTAATTTGCGAAGGCATTGCAGCTAACACCAATTTCTATTTAAAATATGCATTCATATGTAATTTGCATGGCATGGCTAAATAACCATATTTTATTACCTATCACAGACGTCATGCTTAAGACTGAATACGAACAGAAACACTATGCTAAGTGAGGCAATGTGCATAACTTCAGGCTCTTTGTCACAGAAAATGACAGAGTTGATTTAATTATGATCAGTAATTTTAGAACCATTTTAGTACTATTTCTTTTCTCTTGTTGCTTAAATTGTTCTTTATTGTGTAGACAGAAATATTTGCTAGAATTAAAATTAGATATGCACAGAGACACTAATTTTGCTACTCATGAGTTACAGAAACCTTAATTTTGTATTGTCCAATGACATCATTCAAAATCTGAATTTTTGGTTAAACTATATCTTTAGAAAAAAAGATTTTAAAGATTTTAAAGATTTTAATGTATAGTTATATTTTGATTCAGATAAATAAATATTATGTACCTAATAAACTATGTATTGATATAAAGCAAGATCTGAAATTATCACCAATATTTCTTTTACAATTATCAATTATAGATATTTAAATCAATATCATATACAAATGCATTACATTACATATAACTTCATTGAAATATGTGAATTAACAATCCTACTTATAGATAAAATATTTCAAAACAGCTGATTAGATGAAAACTAACAATAAGAGACTTCAGCAGCCAATTTTCCAGAGGGCAGTTCTAGCATTTAGTACCTATTATTTCTCACTAAAACAAATACTCACTTTGTACACAAAAAGAAGACACTAAAATGTATGTATTAGTAGCACTATCATTTTCAGATGCATTAGGCTGTTTCCCTCTTTATATCTAGTGTATAGTAATCTAGTAATTAGTGCTTATAACACTGAGCACTGCACTGAAAAATATTTAAAGATCTTAATAAATTTTCAGAGAAATATTCATGAATTGTCCCATGATATTAGACACTTTTTAAAGCTTGGCAATTTATTAGTTCCTTCTGACCTAAAGCATTTATTGTAAATGTACTTTCATCTAAAGTTAACTTTCATAGACTATTCTAGATTAGTAATGTCTCTTCCTATTTCTTTTCACAAGTAGAACTGGAAAATAGCTAAATAAATAATAATTAGCATCATCCAAGTGAAAGACAGCTGAGATAGATAGATGATAGGTAACTAGAGAGATGATAGACAGATGATAGATAGATAGATAGATTTAATAAAGGAGGCTCCATAACATTCATAGTTTTTCTTTTGCAGATTCATCTGTATTCAGTTATTTTTCCCCAAAGAAACTTCCAAATCATATTTTTTTACACACTTTTGAAAGCCCCTTTGGGAATTGAGGCTATACTAGAGGGATAGAAATTATAAAAAATATTTGAAGTTAGGCCCTAGAGCAGGGGTTCCCATGTTCTGGGTTTATACTGTCCCATGGCATTTTAGGCACTGGCTACACAACAGAAAGTGAGCCAGGGGCGAGCAAGCCTGACCACCTGAGCTCTGCCTCCTGTCAGATCAATGGTAGCATTAGGTTCTCATAGGAATGCCAACCCCATTGTGAACTGTGCACGGGAGGGATCTAGGCTGTGTTCTTTTTATGAGAATCTAATGGTAAATGTAATGGCTTGAATAATACCAAAACCATCCTCCCACATTCCCCCATCTGAAAAATTGTCTTCCATGAAGCTTGTCCCTGGTGTCAAAAAAGTTGGGAACCACTGCCTTCGAGAATAAATGCAAAGTTGCCAATAAATCCTATAAATAATATTCTTTCTGTCACTAGCAATGCACAAATTTCCTATTTTAGGATCGAGTTGAGAATCCAAAATACGGTTCAGTATCAGGCTGGAACCCTGCTGGTCTTTGTGTTGTTGTTATTCATTTATTTTTATTTGTATTTTTGGTTTTGAGGCACATGTGCAGGTTTGTTACATAGGTAAACAAATGTCATGGGATTTGTTGTACATATTATTTCATCACCCAGTTATTAAGCCTAGTACCCAGTAGTTGTTTTATCTGCTCCTCTCCCTCATCCCACTTCCCGCAGCCCCACTCAAGTAGGCCCCATTGTCTGCTGTTTTCAATGGACACATTTCCCAGAGGGCCTCAAAAAATTGTGGAGTTCAATTTAAAATGTATCTGGATCAGGCAGCACACAGCAGAGTCACCCAGCCTGGAATCAGTTCTTACCTTGTGTGGACTGCTCAGCCTGCTCCTGTTTCTGTAGTTTGAACCACATACCTCCTCCTGTTTGACCACTTGACGTTCTGTCCTAAGCAATTCCTGAAGTGTCTCCATTGGAAGTGAGCTCTGTCCTTGCTAGACATAATTTTTTATTCTTTTCTTCTTCATATCCTGATCTGTTTTATAGAAATCAGGCAAATCATATAAATGGATATGGAAAGGTACAAAAAAAAAGGAGAGGAAGGGGTCGTATAATCAAACATGAATCAGCAATGGCACTGGAAAAGTCAGGGTATCAAGAGGGCTGAAATCAGTTTTTTCTTAAATAGAAATATCGTAACTTGTGTTAACAATTTTATCAGAACTAAGAGTCAATCCTTTGTCATTGAGCCACTCCTGGAAATACATTTATGTTCCTGAGAACTGTAGACATATTTATCATTCTGATGTTATTGCTTCTTAAGCATTCACTGACCAAACTTATCATGCTGTTCCTTCTGATTAGTCTTGATGGCCACTTAATTAGCAGTATGATTTTATATTGTGTTCAAGTTTCAAAAGCCATTCTTATAATGTTTCACTGAGGAGTGAAATACTTTCTTATTCTAAGAGGATTCTTAAATTATGCCAAAAAGTATTGAATGCCTTATGTAAGTTAGACCCTGCAAATGTCATTTTCACTTTTATTACCTCTTTTATTCCTTATAGCAACCCTCTTTCAACAGTTTTATTATCCTTCTTTTATCTATGGGAAAACTGAGGATCATAGATATTATTTAACAGCAAGAATATTACCTATGACCTCTGGCTTTAAATTCAGTTTTTAAAGATATTAAACCCATAATATGTTAGTGACATTTAACCATAATTTTGAAGTATATAAAAATTATCATCTGAATCGACTACAATAAAAAAAAGCCACTAGTATTTGATTTAATTTTTTCTCCCAAGTACATGAACATACTTTGTTTTGCTTTAGTTTTTGAACTTTTCAGTGCTTAAGTTAATATTGCCAAGAGATAAATAATAAGATGAGAAATAATTTTAGATCATGTAATAATTTTCCATTAGTTATTATTTTTATTACTGTAGAGACTCTTAATTTTTATGAAAAACTGCTACCTATTTAAATATTTTAAACTTTTTTTCAAATGTTTGAAACTTGCCTTTGCTTCAAACTCAGTTTTTCATTTTTATTTTTCTATAACTAGACTATTGATTATATTACTCTATTTGGTATTCTGCAACTGAATATAAATGTTAAAATGTAAAATTGAATATAAATATAAAAATAAGAGAAAGCTTAAAGGAAAAAATGATGGTTACAAATATAAGCACCATGGATTAAGAAATACATTTCCAATGTTCTCGATATCTTCTGCATGCCTTTTTCTGATCCTATTCAGTCCTCACTGCCTATGTGGCCACTTTTTTGAATTTGTATTAATTTGAATTGCATTGATTCATAATTTATACATACACATCTCCCAAAATAGCATGGAAAGTTTTACTAAAATGAGTTCTTCGGGAAAGAGCAAGTGAGGCTTTCATGCAGGTCTGAAAATGACTTGAGAGAGAAAAGAGTAGAAACTGGCTTTAATTATTATTATGATTAGAGGTGGTACCAGGGTGAGCATTCCTGGGCCAGTGACTTGCATGATTTAAACTTCCTGCTGGCACCAAAGGAGGAAGCAGCTGGGCTTTATTTTTGTCTTGCTCAGATACAGGCGAAGAAGGAGGAGTGGGACTTGAAACATTAAAAGTTTGTCTTTGTAAGCTATATGTCTGACATTCTATGAGAGCTGTAGCCTAGGCCAGTAAGAAAGTTTAGTTTCACTGAATGCTTTGTCCCAGAGCCCAGCACTGGGCATTTTTGAGAAGTGAGATGTACCTTGGCCACTATGAAAGCTATCTTGAAATCCAAGGGGTATAAATGCTTTGATGAGAACTTACATTGTGGCTTTACTATGTACAGAGACATATAGAACTGTGGTTTATATTGTTTACCCCATATGTTCTTTACCACAAACAGAGAAACCTTGGATAAAGAATTGTTGCTTTGGCCATTGGCTGGATCAGATGACCAGAATATTGGCAATAGCTCAATAATCTGTAAAAATGTGCAGATGGGGCTGTTGTTGGCCAGGGCATCCAGTACTAAGAATGAATGCCCAAAGCTGGCCAATTGTGCTGACCCTTTTTTGTATGTCTTTGATCTGTGATATCATGATTGAAAAGTAGATGGCAAGAACTCTCCTGGGGACTTCATCATATGTAATATGGCACTGCCATCTTTAAAATTTAGAAATGCCCTTTGCTATTTATTCACTTGATTACAAGGAGCTGCCCAGGTGGCCAAAGGGTCTGGGAGAGGGATAACTTCATTCAGCACCATGGCATCTGGCAAAGGAATGGGGAGAGGAGGAGGCCAACACCTCTTGTATATGGGATATACCAGAGAGGCCGAGTTCTACTCTTAAAGGTCATGTTTTTATTTATACTAAGCAGTATTAACTATTTTAACTGGTGGGGATGGAATAAGTCCTATTATGTCAATAGCATTTTGAGGGCTAGAGATTTGAATGCAATTTAATTTAACTTAATTTCATTACTAACTAATTTTATTTAGTTACTATTTATGAATATTTAATTTAAGTTTTTACTTGTGTGGTAAGAGTTTCTGTCTTTGATGGAATATTTTAGGGCAATGGGCGCTATGACTATGGGGAATTTGGGCAGCGCAGTAGTTCTGGTGAGGTATACTTGTTTTCTTCTGTCTTCATTGGTAATTCCCCCTAGATTAAACAGGATATCTTGTTTAAAATTATTTCGATTCCCAGATGTAACTGTAATTTGAGACCTAATGTTGATAAATGCCTTTAAATTTTTCTGATTGGTACATTTTAGCATCTGCTAAAGTTAATCAGAAGTTTCCCCTCTTGTAGCAGCACAAAAATCATCAAAGTTATTTTATTTTTCTTCTTACATAAATTATTTTAGTAAATTTTGGATTTCTAATTGTGTCAAGTTGCAGATGTCTGATTTACTTTTTGTTTGTTTGTTTATCTTCTCCTTCAGGTTTTTCATTGTTTTTGTTTTTTGATGGTTACTGGATATGCAATAGGGGTTTGACTGAGTTTCCTCTACCTTGCTTATATTTATACACTAACTTTTGCCTAGAATTTCAAATAAGCCTCACATGAGTTAGTTAGAGACCTCTTCCATGGTGATGGTAGCTTTATTGGGATTAAGGACTTGGGCTTAACTCAGTTTAAAATTAATATCTTGTCTGTGCCAGAGAGGTGTCTTGGACTTTTTTCCTGTACCTCCAAGAATCACTACCTCCTTTAATGAAAGGCACACAGGCAACAATAGCAGCAAAGGCATTTGTGAGGTACTTGTGATCCCTCTGCTTTTATGAATGTGGGCCCAACATACCAAATGGTGACTATTCTTTCTCCACAGGAGTGGCCACGTGGTGAATCCATATATTACACAGGGCATCAGTCTTTCCCAGAAGTGCTCTATAGGATGGAAATAATAGCCTGATTAAGACATAAAACTGACAGTCACCGGGCAAGTCTTTATCCTAAGCTTACTACATATAGTGATGTTATGGTCTGAATATATGTGTTCCCCCAAAATTTATATGTTAAAATATTAATTCCCAAGGTGATGATATTAGGAGATGAGGGCTTTTGAGAGATGATTAGATTGTGAGGGCAGAGCTCTCATGAATGGTACTAGTGCCCACATAAAGGAGGCCCCAGAGAGCTAGCTAGCCCTGTCCATCGTGTGAGAACACAAGAAGATGACCGTTAATGAACCAGAAAGCAGTCCCTCACCAGGCATTGAACCTGCCAGCACCTTGTTCATGAACTTCCCAGACTTCAGAACAATGAGAAAGAAATTTCTTTATAACCTACTCAGTTTTTGGTATATTTTATAGAAGGCTGAAAAAACTAGACAGAATCAAGACAACTGCCTTCATCTGAAATACAGATAAATCCAGGTTATGATGCATAAGCCAGGACCCCTTTAAGGAAGGTCCCAATTTCATAATCCTTTCTTCACATGCCAGTAAGGATACTTCCGATATCGATCAGTTAAGTCTATAACAGATGCATGGCAGAACTCAGCAAATGCAGCACAAAGTAGCTCCACTCAAAGTGCAACTTTTTCTGCAGGCAGCCACACAACTCAAAGAGTATGCAGGGGGCAGGCACGGTGGCTCACACCTGTAATCCCAGTACTTTGGGCGGCCAAGGCGGGCAGACCACCTGAGGCTAGGAGTTCAAGACCAGCCTGGCCTGGAACCCCATCTCTACTAAAAATACGAAGATTAGCTGGGCGTGTTGTCACATGGCTGTAGTCCTAGCTACTCAGGAGACTGAGGCATGAGAATCTCTTGAACCCAAGAGGTGGTGGTTGCAGTGAGCCAAGATTGCGCCATTGCACTCCAGCCAGGGCAAAAGAACAAGACTCCATCTCAAAAAAAAAAAAAAAAAAAAAAAAAAAGGGTATGCAGCCAACAGGTTACACACCATTTACGAAGCCAAAGCAAGAGAAGACAAACACCCTTTCAGCACTGATCATCACCTACACATGCTGCTTTGTGGCTATTGTCTTGTGGTCTCTATATGGAGGCAAGATAGAATTCCTCATATGAAATCCACCTCAGTTGCTGAGGTGCCACACATATACCAACAGGGTATTTGAATGTGTATGCTCATAATAAGGCTTTCTAGAAGAGCAAGACAGCTAACAAGCAGGTCTAAAACCGGGTTGAAAGAGCAAGGAGGAAGAACTGGCATTGTCTGTTGTTGTGCCTGGAGGAAGAGAGTACAGTGAGGGCTCCCATGGCTCATCTGGTGTTCGCATAGTACAGAGATTCTAATTGGCACCAAAGAAGAAAGTAATTGGGTTTTCTTATTGGTTTTCACAGATATAAAAAGCAGAGAAGAGAAAAGAGTGGGAATTAAAAGTTATCAGCAGTCAGATTTAGAAAATGGAATCAGAACATTACGTTCCTGATAATTTTCAGGTTTATTTATTTCCTTTACTATAGAATATTCTTTTGTACAAAAGTAGCATAAGTTATTCATTTCACTAGTAATGTAAATGAGAGATGCTTTCATATTTTTCTTTTAGAAAAACCAGTTACTGTCAAACCAGACATGCGGGTTCCTTGAACTTTTCAGGGGATCATGTTACCTATTCTTTGCATGTGCTATTTCCTATGCCTGAAATCCTCATCCTCAAATATGCAGAGCTGTCTCCTTTATCTCATTTAAATCTTTTTCCCAAATTGTCATTTCTGGGGAAAACGTCTC
Organism: Chlorocebus sabaeus; assembly: GCF_047675955.1. Lineage (NCBI taxonomy): Eukaryota > Metazoa > Chordata > Mammalia > Primates > Cercopithecidae > Chlorocebus > Chlorocebus sabaeus. Next base: position 78,280,210 of record NC_132905.1, read on the forward strand.
AGGTCAATTTCCACTACTTATTGCCTGCCCTGACTGCTTTCCTTTTCTTATCAACATCTGAAGTATTTTGCCGGTTTATTTGTTTGTTTGTTTGTTTATTTTTTTGAAACAGAGTCTGGCTCTGTCGCCTAGGCTGGAGCGCAGTGGCGCAATCTTGGCTCACTGCAAACTCTGTCTCCGGGTTCAAGCGATTCTCTTGCCTCAGCCTCCCGAGTAGCTGGGATTACAGGTGCACGCCATCACACCCAGCTAATTTTTGTATTTTTAGTAGAGATGGGGTTTCATCATGTTGGTCAGGCTGGTCTCAAACTCCTGACCTCGTGATCTGCCCACTTCAGCATCCCAAAGTGCTGGGATTACAGGCATGAGCCACTGTGCCTGGTCTGAAATATTTTATAGAGGTGCGTTAATATTTATTTCTCCCAATGGAATTAAAACTCCAAGAAACTAGAGAACTGCATTTTGCTCACTGCTGCATTTTTAATGTCTTGATCAGTTCCTGATGCAAGGCTGAAACTTGAATATTTTTAATTAAAAAAACCCCTTCTTTATAAATGAAGATGAGTTTCTCTAGAATATATACTTAGCAAAACATTTTCTCTGTTGTAGGATGCACTCAGTCATGTTATATTTTAATAGTTGATGCCAACCAGTTATAAGTGGTTCTACTAAGTAATACTTCTTCATGATAACAAATACTGGTAATATCTTTTTTTTTCTTTTATTTTCTACCTTCTCTTCCTTCTCCTCCTCATCTTCCTGCTTCTCCTCTTCCTCTTTCTCCTTCTCTTCTACTTCTCCCTCTTTTTGATGATGATTATAAAATTGCACCTGCAATTTAATTTGTATTCTCCTACATAATAACGTGCTTCTTCACGAATGAAATTCTAGTTCATATATTTTGCTCTTTTTTTGGAAATGTTGAATTTTCTTAGTGGCTCATTGTAATTCTTACATATTCTGAATATTAAATTTATAGGTATCATTGTTATTAAAAATATATCTTACAAATTTCTTCAAAGTCTTAAAATTTTTACCATTAAGATTTTAGACAACTTTAGTTGTATTTATTCCTACAGATGTCATACTTCAATGATATTTTAAATGGAATATTCTTAAAAGTACACAGCTACATTGCTAATCTATAATGTGCTTTTTGTACACTGACAAACTTTTACTCTAATAAATGAAAAAAGTTAATATAGCTATTTTGGTATTTTGGTATATTATCTTAAAATACTGATGACCTTTTTGTCTTCTTTGCAAATCATGTGTCATTTTAAATTTTCTGATAATTATGTACTGGTTGCTATTTAGTTCAGGGCTGAACTGAATTCATAGCAATTGGCACAATACCACTGAGTATGATGTTTTTATGCTTTTGGTTCATTTGTTTTAATGTTCAATAGATTAAGGAAATTCCTTTCTCTTATTTCATATGAATTGTTTGTGTCTATTAAGTCAATCGATTTTTACGTGTATTTTTATGATCATATGAGTCACTACAAATACAAAATATAATAGAATATAAGCAAATCTTTATTAATCTTAAATATTGTTGCCCAGTTTTTTCTTTTCTAAAAATCTCTCCTCCCTCAGCCACCCTCCGTCACATATGTTCATCTAGATGCGTGGCTTAATTGGGAGGAACTGGAACTTTCTTAGGAGCATTAGCCTTTTTCTGATTAGTGTATTACATCTGGCATTCTGTGATGTAATGATAATTGTCTTCGGTTTTCAGATTTATAGCACTTGTTGTTCAAAAACCTTCCTTGACAGTGTGAAGTATTTTTGAAGAAAGGTAGTAATTTTAAGGCACTTGTCATAGTTAGTAATTTAGGATTACATTGTAATAGTAGTGTACACATCTATATTTGTGTCTTTATGAAGATTTTATATGAAATATTTTCCCCAAACAATATTCAATTATTGGATTTTTGACAAGAAAAAAATGATAGGTAAATGATTGCTGTTGGGGAAAAGTCCCATATTCTTCATATGAATGGTGTTGAGTCTCTGTTCTTGCCTCATTGTATTCTTAATAGAAGAGTTTTCCTGAAACCTAACTACTTTTACACAGAGGCAGTTTACTTAATGTGTGGGGATCACTAATAAACAATCTGATAATTATGCTTTTTACCATTTTTATCCCACCATGGTCTTTGCAAATGTTTGGTCAGAATTCCCTTTTTCATCCTTGGTATACACATCTTACATAATATATAGTTTTCTAGAACCTTTTAGCTTAAGTTTGATTTCATGTTCAGTATGAAAGACCAATCCAATCTAAACCAAAACTAATTTGCATTCAATTGTAAGTTCTCCCATCTTGTAGGCCAGGCCTCGTGCACAGTTTGGAGGGGGAGTTGGGCAATGAGATGTTCTCATTACTCACTTTCTTCCACCCCCTCACCTTTCTATCCTGCTGGCTATGGACACTCCAGGCTCAGAGGAGGAGAGAGAAGGCAGGAGAGGAAAGTAAAAACAGTATTTCAGTTCATTGGTTTTGTGCTGTCTGAGCACAACTTCATCAGGGAACATACTCAAAATTAGGATGCCCTGCTGTGTATGTTTTGGAGAAGTAAATGAAAAGCAGACAGAAGTCTCTGTTCTTCCCAAATTCCGGAGGACTTGTGAGGGTTTCCCAAAGCTCTTGAGTGCCCTACCAAGTGTCTAGGTTCTTGTAACAGTACATACAACCCACATGATGTTTAACTCAGCAGTATTCAGGTAAAGAGTGAGAGAGATGCTTTTCCCATTTTCTTACAAATACCTTCAAAATATGTCTTGAGGGCTAAAACTGACAGCATTCTTTATAGAATTCTTCATTCTAATGAATGTTTAGCTTTCTTTTTATAAAGGCTAAAAGGAGAAACTCATACAGTCATTTTTAATAAGACATTAATCCTTTCTTTTTGAGATGGAGGCTCGCTCTGTCACCCGGGCTGGAGTGCAGTGGTGTGATCTTGGCTCACTGCAACCTCCGCCTCCCAGGTTCAAGCAGTTCTCCTGCCTCAGCCTCCCCGCTAGCTGGGATTACAGGCGCCCGCCACCACACCCGACTAACTTTTTTTTGTACTTTTAGTAGAGACAGGGTTTAACCATTTTGGCCAGGCTGGTCTTGAACTCCTGACCTTGTGATCCGACTGCCTGGTACATGTCTCCATTCCACCACTCTACCCGTTTTAAGGATGTAGCCAAATTCTGGAAGACCAAAAATTAAATGAATAAATAAACTAAATCGGGGCAAAAGAAGTCTATTTGAAATCCTGTTTCATAGTTATTGAGGGTGTATATATAGACTAATTTTATTGGGCAAGCAATTTATTTGGTAATTCAAATATCTGCCACAGGGGTGCCTTTATAGAAAAGCTTGCCTTTTCGCAGTACAGGTATAAAGCAGAAAGAAGTGTAAGATGTACAGCATTCATGAAAATTTTATTTTTGCTATCCCAAACATATAAAGTGAAGATGATCGCTTATGCAGGAACTAAAACATCTTGAGAATTATTGCCTCTGTATTGTTTAATTTTTAATATGATAGCCAAAATTAAAATACTAGGATTTGCTTCCAGAAGAAAACTGTATCTTTATGAAAATGCACTGTTCTATGGTGCTAGAAGTTATATAAATACTGACACATAGAGTCAAACATATATAATTTTATATTAATGGGTAAACTTGCAAATATGCATGTGATTATATTTATACATGTGTGGCATATCTGGGTATTGTATTGAACTCCAGCGAAGAACTAAGACTGTTACTCATTTATCTTCCACCTGCCATTATTAGAAAAATTTAACTATTAAATCTGTGGGCCAGAAAGTTAATTATTAGATTGTGTTTTATATTTGTGAATTGATTACTTAATTACAAAGGAAATTCTACAATAGATCTGACAAACATATTTCTTTCTTTCCTTCTTCCTTTTTCTAACATCAATGTTTCTATGGTAGAGTTAATTTAATTAGTGCTTTAGTGACTTACTTCCCAAATAATCTTATCCAATCTCTTCCATATATGCTTTTATTTCTAAAATGAAATTTGTCTCAGACTTTACAGACATTTTAAATACATTTCCAGCTAACCACATGATATAATGTTGAAAGAAAATGAAGAATGTGAAAGAATTTGAAAAGAAAATGAAGAGTGAATGAAAGTAATACAATCTTTAGCTCTATGGACAAAAATGTAGAAATATATTTAAAACTAATGGTTTTCCCATTGCCTGTGTGTGAAACTTGCATTTTTACATAGATATTATATGTTATTGGGTTCAGGGAATCAATAATTATTCAACTCCTTCAAACAATTTTCAATGAATTCTTCATTTGGGAAGCTAATTCTGTAGAAATCGACTAACAACTTGTTTTGTTCATTTTTAAAAATCAGGAAAAATAAATAAAAGTATGTTATTTCATAGAAATAATTTTATGTTATTGTGCCAGCCACTATTACATGAAAGATTTTTATAAACAGAGGAAAAGTGTCTGTGTGTATGTGTGTACACTGCGTCTGTATTAAATAAAGATGAAACTCTGACTAACATAGATCTCACAGGTTAATGATGTCTTTTTTCCATAAGCGCTTTTGTTGCAAATGTTATGTATTGCTTTATTTGACAAGAATCAAGCAACATTTTCAAATCTTAAAATAGACAGTAAACTTAAATGTGACTGACTTTTAATATTTGCAATGTACCCAAAGCTACCATGACCCACATAACATTGGCTGAGAAGTTAATGAGCAAGAGCGACAAGATCTACTGCTCAGAAAGAACCTTTAAATGTTTAAAAGGCATTGTCATTATGTTGTACAAAGAGGAATTGATTTCTAGCTCTATCTCTAGTTAGGAAATTATTCTGCCTGCTTATGTAACTTGTAATCCTCTTACAATCACCCCATTAAACAGAGTGTAGACATACACAGAGCCTTCTTGGACGCAACAAATAGCCATTCCCAAAGTTAATGGGCAAAGACTGAGCACCTTCTGTGCCTGCTTAAAACATACTCTGTGGTGTGACAACCAGTCCAAGACACAACTATATGCTTACACTGACGAGTTAAACAGGGCTGAGACTTTAGTCAGAACATATCAGTACTTTGTATTTCTGAGTGGATGTGGTGATGAGCAGCACAAGATCTGAAGTTGTACTGACTGGATAAGAATACAATAATAAGATGAGACAAGAGAGGCATGGAGATGAAATGGGAAAAGGAGTGGGCATGTCATTAAAGATATCCTAATTTTTGTTTTATTTCAAGTGTTAATACACCATTAAAATACCCAAGGCAATCAGTAGCAGGTAATATTGCATGAGCTGTTTTGATCTATGACAACATTATCATAAGAGATTAAAAATTGCAGAAATATTATTAACATGTATTACTTTATTAAAACAAGAATTACATAGTGAAATGAAAGATCTTAGTGTAGTTGGAGTTGGAGAAGAAATGCCCAGAACAATTATTTCATGGGGTATAAAAAATGAGGCAATTGAGCTAATTAGGTAAAGGCACATGACTGAAAAAAGTCAGTCTTTATATTTTTTGCTTTTACAAATTTTACTAAAGTTTCATAGTTTTACATGTGAGAAAAAATCCAAACTCACCACTAGAAATCTCCTTTCTAACATACTTCCCTCATCCTTTCTGACATGGTGCATCACTATCAAACTACTCCCAGGCAAATTTTGATCCAGTAGAGGAGCAATAATCTTGTTAATATGTCAGTCTTAAAGCTATTGAAACTTCTGGAATTGAAGTCACCTCCTGAAATTTTGAATACGATTTTTAATTTTTTTTTTTAAAGAAACAGAAACTCACTATATTGCCAGGATGGACTCAAACTCCTGGGCTCAAGATATCCTCTGGCCACAGTACCTGGAATTACAGGCATGCAACATCATACCCAGCTTGAGATTTCTTTATTTAAGAATTTCCTCCACACGTTATTAAAAACAGCAGGGAAGTTTCTCAGAAAACTAAAAATGGAACTACCATATGATCCAGCAATCCCATTAGTGGGTGTTTATCTAAAGGAAGGAATATCGGTACATCAAAGTGATGCCTGCACCCCTATGTTTATTGCAGCACTATTCACAAAACCCAAGATGGAATCAACCTAAGTGTCCACCAGTGGATAAGTGGCTAAAGAAAATGTTGTATATAAATACAATGGAATGTGATTTGGCCATAAGAAAATAATGAAATCTTGTCATGTGCAGCACCCTGGATGGAACCGAAGGTGATTGTGTTAAGTGAAAAAAGGCAGGCACAGAAAGACAAACATTGCATGTTCTGACTCATATCGAGAGCTATTAAAGTTGATCTCATAGAGGTAAAGGGTAGAATGATAGTTACTACAGTGGGGGAAAGAGGGTGGGGAGCAGGATTTAAAAAGTTTGGATAATGGGTACAAACATGCAGTTAAATAGAATAAGTTCTAGTGTCTGATAGCACCGTAGGGTGACTATAGTTAACAATTATTTGTTGTATTTTCAAAATAGCTAGAAGAATCTAGTTATTCTCAAATCTAAATAAATAAATAAATAAATAAATGTTTGGCCGGGCACGGTGGTTCACGCCTGTAATCCCAGCACTTTGGGAGGCTGAGGCAGGTGGATCACCTGAGGTCAGGAGTTCGAGACCAGCCTGATACATCTCTACTAAAAATACAAAATTAGCCAGGCGTGGTGGCACATGCCTGTAATCCCAGCTCGTTAGGAGGCTGAGGCAGGATAATCCCTTGAATCTGGGAGCGGGAGGTGAAGGTTGCAGTGAGCCGAGATTGCGCCATCACATTCCAGCCTGGACAACAAGAGGGAAACTTCTCAAAAAAAAAAAAAAAAAAAAAAAAAAAAAAGTAAATGTTTGGCCAGGCGCAGTGGCTCATGCCTGTAATCCCAGCACTTTGGGAGGTGAGGCGGGTGGATTCCTTGAGCTAAGGAGTTGAGACCAGCCTTGCCAACATGGTGAAACCTTGTCGCTACTAAAAATACAAAAATTAGCTGGGCGTGGTGGCATACACCTGTAATCCCAGCTAGTCAGGAGGCTGAGGCACAAGAATCGCTTGAATCTGGGAGGTGGAGGTTTTAGTGAGCCGAGATTGCACCACTATACTCCAGCCTGGGCAACAGAGGCAGACCCCAACTCAAAAAAAAAAAGTTTATATATATATATGAGACCAAAAACAAAAAACTAGAATTCCATATCTAGTGAAAGTATCTTTCAGAAATGAAAAAGACACAAAAATTTTGTCAAACAAAAACTAAGGATATTAATCATCAGCAGACATGCCCTTCAAAATATGTTAAATAAGTTCACACAACTGCCTGCGAAATGGTTCACTAATAGAGTAGCCTTAGTGGCCAAGATAGAGGCTAAGCATGGCTCCAACAGTCTGTTATCTTTTAAGGAGTATTCATCTGGAATGCCACTGCTAAATGCCCATGGTGTCAGCAACAGAATCTGACATAGAGCCTGAGAGATAGCACCATTACTCAAGGTGATCAGCCAACCACATGGTAGAAAGCTGATTTTTTACATATTTTCTGTCTTGTTGATACATACTGGAAAACAACTATCCCAGATATAAGATTTTCATTCTTGCTTTGGTTTCCTCTGCTAGTATGCAAAGGGCTTACAAAACATGATAATTACCCATGCAATCCCAACCTAAAAACATTTCAAACCAAAGATCTCATTTTGAGATAGAGAAGTTAAAAACAGCACAGAATACTCTTATATTATTGTATACTATATAACAGGAAACAGTTGGCCTGATTAGTTGAGTGGCCTATTAAAAGTTCAACTCAAATGCCAGGATGGAGATGGTAACCTATGGATTGGGGCTCTGTTCTCCCAGCTGTGTTATATATATTTAACTAATGGAGAGACAGCCAGGTGGGAAGGGCTCCCTGAGAGAGCCTCCCACCGACCTGCACACTGGGAGGAATGCACACTGGGATGGAGCCTTGGGAAGTTCATGCCATTTGCAGTGGGGAGGAGCCTGGCCCCTCCTCTTCCTGGGTGGTACCTGGGATTCAGTCTGCGTGGTGGGAAGTGCATGAGCAGGGACTCTGGCCTTATGGAGAGTCCCTGTTTTTCTCTTTTCATTTTCACCCAATAAACCCTGCCCTCCTCACCCTTCAAATTGTCTGTGAGTTAAATATTTTGTGGCTGTGTGAAGGACTTCCCTCTTTAGCTGAACTAAGGAAAGAATCCTGTAACAGTGGCTGTTATATAACGTTGTGTTATATGTATTTAACTAATAGCTGTTATGTAATATTAGGATGATGAAACCAACCTTCAACTGACTTTGGTCACTTTGGGATCCTTATGTCAAATAACCAGTAAAAAACGAAACAAGATATTATTCTTGTAAAGATCTTTGACCTAGATTATTACAAGGAGCTAGAATGTAACGGCAAAAGGCAGAAGTCTATGTGGATGGAACTCATGGAATTCACTGGGCACCAGTCCTCACCTCCATGCTGGGAGATAACAGTACAGTGTAATGATGTCAATGAGCTAAGGGCTCACACTTTTCAGGAAAAAAATTGCCGATTACCTCAACAGCCCAACAACTTGGACAAACTGAATTTCTAGCTGAGAATAAAGAAAATTAAGAGTTGATACTAAAATAGGGAGAAGATGGGTATTGGGAAATAAAAATGACATCCTAAGCCCTCCAACTGACCAAATAGACCCCTCTTAGGCAAGGGGAACTCAGAGAAGCATTGAAAACTGAATTCTTGGCCATGACCAGATAAGAGGCTGGACATGCCTCATTAAACACCCTCCCTCACTAACAGCCATAGGCTTGTTTCCCTAAGGGCTAAACAGAAACCAGCGCCTTGGAAAGACTCACTCCACCTCAGTGGACTTCCTAACGCTGCCCTTCTCTTTTCTAGTGTCTGCACACAAAATGATCAGCATTCCTTCTTGATAAGAGACCACAGGGGATGTGCAATGAGGTTTTTCACGTCCTCTGTCTCACTTTTTGTTATCAGACGGCTGAAAACTCCACCCTCCGATCATGTTGACATTGACATTTTTAGAACACATGAAGAGAGGCATGAAGCTCAAATGCACATGTGCATGTGTTTCCTTTCATAAATATTCATGACTCCTATAGTGTATTGAATATGTATCTTCAGCTAACTCACTCAGCAAAAATTCCTGTTCCCTTTGCTTCAACCTTGAAGTGTTGTTTCTGGCTTCTGACCAGAGGCTGTGCTTCCCAGCCTGTCTGAATGGCCACCCTGCAGGCTGCAGCCCTTTATGGAAATAAAGTTCTCTTTTCCAAATGTATGAACCTCCTTATCCTGCAGGGGACAGTATCAATAAGGATTCAGGATCCACTGCAGCAGGTTCCTATTCCACTAACCCATAAGGTTGCTTTAGAGATTGTTACTGGCAGTTCCATTGAAGAGTCAGAAAATGGAATTAATGTGGAGCCTGAGAGGAGGGCAGTAGTACAGGGGGTCAGCAGTAGCAGAGGCTTTTAGGGGCCTGTGCTCCACATCCCCAGCCCACCTCTGGCTTCATCTCCAGCTGAGAGAGGGGGCCCTAGTGCACACCAGTAGTGCTCCACTTCAAGCTCCTCTCATTCTCTTTTCTTCCAGGGGCTCTCCCCAATCCCCACTCCAGCACACAATATTATTGGAATTTGCTAAGAGTTAACTAACACTCTCTGGAAACAACTCTCAACTAGTGTAGGACAGGTGTCATTGAATAAATATTTCTGTTTTCTCTCCTCCAAAGGGATAATTCTGAGGCACGTGCTATGTAATTGCTCAGCAGATTCTCAGTGGGACTGAATTCCAGTTGCCTACCACAATGGTCAGCTTAATATTACAGGATTCATCAGCTCTTCTTTCTTCTCCGTCTCTATTTACCAAGACCTTCTGGAATCACCTCTCAAATAGTTGTTGAGACCTGGTTTCAGAGTGAATTCGATTTACAAAAGTCTATAATTTATTGTTTGAGTCACAGGATACCAAATGAGATTTAGGATTCGGCTATAAAAGGAATGATCATAGCCTAGAGATTAATACGAGATTTCAGTAACTATGTTTTCTCTCTAGAGAGATTATGACCATGTTTTAATTGACTAATAAGTAGTGTTCTCATATTAGATAGAGCAGTAAGATTTATTTTTATTCTTATTCAGAGGTTTAAAATTGGCCGATCATGATTTGACAGTAGGGCTAACTTCACTATAGAATCTGTCCTAAACTCAGCATTAACACCTCCTTCTAAATTCTCTTCTGAATCTCATAGGAAAAGTTGATGACTCAATTTCCCAGATCGTCTTTCTTATATGCTTCCTGGTTAGACTCTACCATTAGAGGCATTCACTCAAGATTTAGAAGATAAAAGAGTGAGAGAGACCATTATTCCAGGGAGGCTGTTATGTGTGTATGCATGAGCAAATAATTTATGTGAAAAGCAATTCAGTGACTTGTCAAGCATCTTAAGAGTTATTTTGCTAGTGTTGCATGTTGAGACAGGAGTAAATGGCCAGACATATCTGAGTTCTGCAGCACCTTCTATAATAATTATTAAGTATCACCCCTTTAGTGTTGCACTCTGAGGACATCATTGTTGGCCTTAGGATCCTTTTTCCATCAGTGATTGCGTGTTCCACTCTTTTCCTCAATTAAAGCTTTTCCTGCTGGAACAAATATAAGCTGTATTTTCTTATCTAAGCCCTAAAAATCACAGAAGATTGTTTGATCATTTTGGTAAGAAATAAATACCAGCCGAATGTATAAGAATGTTAGTAAGAAAAATGTGAGTGTAGATTTGCAAATAGAATTGATAAGAATCACTGTCATATTTTTATAACCAGGCCTGTTTCTCTAGGCCTATGCTTGGTGTACGTGTGTGTGTGTTTGTGTTTGTATGTGTGTGCACTTATCATTGTTAAATAACAAGTCATGTTTAATGAGGCCATTTTTCTGCAGTTGTTTAATGTGTTCAGAGGTAATGTGTTATCGAAAAGTGAAGCAGAGGACACAAAAACCCTTACTGCATATCTTCCATGGCCCGGAAGGAATGCTGATCAGTTGTTTAAAACAAAATTTTAAACTCACTGTCTCCTTTAACAGTGCTCTAGCCATTCATATTAATGGTCTTTGGTGTCAGTGAAAATATTAACAATATAATCAAGCATACAGTGAAATTTGTCACTGATAATTTATTGAGTTTGCATTGTTAATACTTATTTATCTCTTCTGTATCTATGCCAACCTCAAAATAAAACTAAACCAAAAAAACAAGTAAAGCAATCAAAACACACAATCACACAGATATAGTAAAAAATACAATAAAATAAAATACCAGAAATAGTTCTCATGATCACTTATAAATATTGTTTGTAACAATAGAGACTGGACTTTGAAAAATAATGTCCTTGAGGAAGAGTGTGATTACTGGGAAGAAAAGATAGTTTAATCTATTTGGCACAAATATGTGGTTTTAACAGATGCTGCAATAACAGCAGTGGAGAATGTGTGAAAGCATTCTTGAGAGTCACCACTGGGAGCAGGGGATGCTACTAGAATCTAGTAGGTAGAGGCCAGGGATACTTCTAAACATCCTACAATGCTCAGGACAGCCTCCCACAAGAAAAAGTTACCTGGTTCAATATGTCAACATTGAGTGGTAAGAAACTTTATTTTAGAAGAGTAAGAGTAAATGGAAATGTGGGAGGGTGATTCCATTTGTTATTTTTGTGCCATTTCTACAACGGGGTAAGTTGCTTTCTTATATTGAGTTCCCTTATTCATGAAACATAAAGGGAAATTCAACCTTAGGGATGGAATTTAAAAGTATCTGTCTGTCAAATCATGTGTGCTATAAATAGAACAAGGAAAGTAAATGATTCTTCCAGAATAAGACTTTTCTCCTAAGTAAGTCTTTTAAACAAGTCTCACAAAATCTACAAAAGTGTGGGAAATATGCCTAAGACTAGAAATCTAAAGTGAAAAAAAAAAAAAAGATTGGTGGATTTAAAAGGTGTTCATGTCTAGAAGAAGAAAGTGTGATTTACAGGCTAAGGCATTTCAGGGAGTGTGACAGCCAAATAAGGAGGTAGCTCCTACAGCCTTCTCTACCCTCTCCCAGCCAAGAATAATAATTATGCATGTGCAGAATTCTCAGTCACCAGTGGCTTGATGTTAATGATGATCATGTGAGTTTATTCATCAGGCTTAGCTATTACAGTGTGAGCTCCCTTCCTCATTCTAATCATTGACTTCCAAAATGCATTAAGCCTAATGGGGAAAAGACAAATCACCAAGTCTTATTTTAACAATTTAAGGATTTTGAATTGTTGGCATTCTATTAAGTCAGTGAATGCTGCTTAGAGATACTCCACAGAAGGATTCTTGCTCACTGTTTTTCTGTTACTATTGTGGGTGGTTTCACTGATATTACACATGACTTATGATCAGGAGCAGTGTAAGTATGCCCATTGAGCTTCCAAAATTGCAAAAATTACAAAATGACGGAAATTGTATATAACTGATAAAAAGAGAGCAAAATAATATATATATTCCAAATAAGTCTTCAAATATGAACCTTTTCAATTATTTATTAAAATCATCTTGTTTCCCATAACACATTGATTTTTAATAAATAATTGAAAAGGTTCATATTTGAAGTCTTATTTGGAACAACCCAAAAAAACATGTAAGTGTTCACATGAGGTAATCAGAGGAAGACTTACTCTAGACTCAACATTCCAAATACATTACAAGTTAGAGCATAGAAACAATTAACTCAGAACTTTTGAGACCATTTCTCAAGGAAAATTAGGAGAAGAGAATGAAACATTAATTTTCGTGTTGAGTTATTACAGACATCAATAATATGGACCAAGCACCCATGAGATAGAGTCCTGAACTGGGCACCAAGAGAGGTGGGAAATGTGTTAATACCTACAACTGCCTGATCTTTGGAAACTCCTATCAATAGTTTTAGAAATAGGTATCCTGAAACCAACTGCAAAACAGTACAGTAAGAAACCCCAAAGAGGTGAGAAGTTTAGAAGTAGGCTTTAGAAACAAATAAATCTTTTAAAAAGAGTATAGTATATATTTTTCCTGAGAAACATCAGTATGGTATCATTCTTCTCCACAGACAACAGGAATATAGATTTTATATTTGAATTTTGAACAAATTAAGTACCAAGTTACTTTCTTGTAATACCTATTGATAATGTATATTTTCCAGTAATATGCTGTCTAATTAAACAATATGTTCCATTGCAATGCCTTTGAATTACATGTCTCTGTACTACAGATGATAAGAGTAAAAAATGTTTTGTTAATCTCTTATATCTTACTCAGGTTGTCATAGAAACATACCATGGAAAGGGTGACTTAAACAATAGAAATGTATTTTCTCACAGTTCTGCAGGCTGGAGGTCCAAGATCAGGATGCCAGTAGAGTCGAGTTCTGGCAAGAACTCCCCTCTGGCTTGCAAATGGCTACCTTCCTGGTGCATAATCATGGAGAGAGAAAGATAACTCTCTTTCTTCCTCCTTTTATAAGGCCACTAGTCCTGTTAGATTAGGGGGGCACCTTTATGACATCATAAAAGCTTAATCTCCAAATTGTTAGGGGCTAAAATTTTAACATAGGAATTTTAGGATACGTAATTCAGTCTAGAGCATCTTAACAACAGAAAAAAAAATTCTGCAAAAACATAGACATTATAATTTTATTTATTTATTCAGTTTTATTTACAGGTTATTTAGAACAAAAAAATTAAAATAGAGACTTAAAAAGTTATCCTTGAAAATCTACTCTACAACTTTCTGAGAAACAAAATGGCATTAAGCATATTGACTGCAATACATGAAATACTTGTGTTTCTTTTATCTAACCTACTTAAATCGTAAAGAAAATAAGAATGGTACTTCAGTAGGAAAGTTTGACTCAAGCGGTGTTTTTTTGTTGCTATTACTCTTGTTTTTGCTTTTTTTAAAAAAAGTTTGAAAACATGGGGAATAAACATGTGATAAATATCATGATTTCTGAGTTTTTCTGTGAATTGAATTAAAAAACAGAGAAAAAACACTTTGAAAATAGCAGAATAAATATAGAATTATTGAAACAACTACCCTAACAGATCGTATCAACAAGGTCACTAGATTAAAGGAAGACAAGAACAAATGCTGCGTTCCAAAATCCTTTGAGTAATCCCAGGGAGATCAGACCTCACTATCTCGGTCAACATCAGTTGTTCCAAAGAAAATAATATCATATGCAATCAAGCACAATTAATCTCTGGAATGAGGATCAACAGAAGTTCAATGATGCTTGCTGCCAATGACCTTTTAGCAAGAATTGCCTATGCAGAGTACTGGCATCATTAGCATTTTGTTGTGTACGATAAAATAACTGGACTCCTGGTTGTTCTTGTCTAATCCTGCCCAGGTGCTTTACTGGCAAACAAAAATGTACAAACCAAAAACAGCACATGGAGTCCAGGGATATATCAAAGACTACCTTTCAAATGTGGATTGTTTTGCTGCTTAATTCACCCACAGTGTGTCGCTTTTAGTTTTGAACACATTCTTAATCTCTTTACTATTTTACATATAATTATTTTAAAAATAATTTGAATTAAGCAATAATTAAAATGAATGAGCAAAATCTCTACCAAGAGAAAATAATGGGTATTTTAATTTTAATTTTTACTTTCTCTTTTTCTAAGTACATTTCTACTTTTAGCTAAGGTCAAATTTTATGTAGACGTTTGAATACGAAGACTTTATATTACATTTCAGTATTATTTTCAATGTTATTTAAATGTTCATCCATCTTAGCATTATTAGTACTCCTTTACTAATGAATAATTCATTAGTTAAACCACAGTCAGTTTTGGCAGAGGAATCTTTGCATCACGTATCTTAGTTCGGGCTGCTATAACAGAATAGCATAGACTGGTGGCTTATAAGCAACAGAAATTTATTCTTCATAGTTCTGGAGGCTGGAAGACCAAGATCGAGGTGCCAGGGTGGTCATGTTTTGGTGAGGGTTCTCTTTTGGGTTGCAATCTGCCAATTTATCCTCACGTGGCAGCAAAAGCAAGACAACATTTTGGGGATCCCTTTTATGAATATTAATCTTTTTCATGAGGGTTCCACCCTTTTGATCTAATTATCTCCCAAAGGACCGATCTTCTAATGCCAACACACTGGGGCATTAGAATTCATCACACGAATTTTGGGTGGGTGAATACAACATAGGTATTCAGTCTATAACAACCACTTAATTTCGTTTGGATTTTTACATATATTAACATGAGATAATTGACTTTATTATTTTTTTTTAATTTCTGGAATATTTTTCAGGATTACAAATCTAATACAAGCCTCCTAAATGAATCTGATGGCTATCCAACTATTTAAAAATTATTTTAAAATTATATATCAATGGATCCATCTGCTTTTCAAAAAAGCTATTCCACTAAGTAGTTTTTATGTTAACTTAGGTCAAATCCCATAACGTTTGTTGTTTTTCTTAACTATATTATTTGCACATGCTCTAAAATATTATATTACATTATTTGTTTTTATCAGTACTTCCTAATTACAAACTTTCCTGATTTACATATTTTGATGCGACATATAGTTGTGCTTATAAATACATTTTTGTCATTTAAATAGTAGGTATAACTTTCAGATAAAGTAGATTACCCCTTTTGCTTCAGTTCATGCTTTTATTACTAATAAATTATATCCTATATTTTTCTCATTTTGATAAACATTTGTTTCATTTTTAAGGGACATATACTTGGTCATTCTTTGTTTTCAGCATTTTGTTTATGTTGAGTTACTTAAATATTTTATAAGAAATAAATATTTATAACTTTGTTGACTCAATGTAAATAGTCTTGCCTTTAAAATACGAAGTTTAGACTCTTTGAATCTATTAAAATGTCTGTACCATTTAATGTCTTTTATCATTTTACTTTCTTCTGCTAGCCACATAGATAATATGTTATTTTGTCTGATATGTTCTTATTCTGTGATATGGAAGATAGACCTTTTTTTTCTATTCTTATCATGTATTAAGGTGTTTCTCACAAAAAAGAACAAAAAATTTAAAAATTAATAAATAAACTATATTTTCCTCTGTTTTGAATTCTCTGACTGAATTAAGCAGGGCTGTAATCCTTAGAATTTTACATTTAAAACACTTCTGTAGCATTTTGCAAACAAAAATGTGGTCATTTATATATAGGTTTAATTCAAATATTACATTTATATCTATATATTTATCCATTTTAATGCTGCAGACAATTATACTGTAAAATTTTCTGCTCATAAGCGCTAATTTTTACTGCATTTGTGTTTACTGTAAGATTATCAGAAGGTGCTATATTTTTACAAAATTTATATATTTATGTGCTTATTTCTCAGCTCTGATATGTATGTAAATACTATAATTTGCTTTTACACAGTAAGGAAAATATGTCATTTTTTCCTAATACTTATTAAGTGAAGGTGAGATAAGAGGCAGGACTTAACTCTGGACCAGATTGAAGACTGGCTGAAATAGGGAAGAGACACAGAAATTAACTCTTCCTAAAATATGCCCACTATCATCCTGACAGTGGACCATTGCCATAACAACACCCATAAGTGACTGCCCATTTCCATGGCAACAATCCAGAAGTTACCACCCCTTTTCTATAATTTCCGAATAACTCACCTCTTAATTTGCACGTAATTAAAGGTAGATAGAGTTTGACTGCAGCACTGGGCTTGAGCCGCTGCTGTCCACACACCACCTAGGGGGCAGCCTGTTCTGCAGCAGCAGTCACTGTGCTGTAATGCTGCTGCCTCAGTGAAGCTGTTTTCTTTCACCACCTGCTCGCTCTTGAAAGCTTTCCTGGGCAAAGCCAAGAACTTTCCCTGGCTAAGACACAATTTTGTGGCTTGCCTGCCCTGTATCACAGGGAAATTTTAGATCAACCTGATATCTCTCCATTGTTGTTATTTGAGAGAAGGAGCTAGATAATTTTAAGAGTTTCTTTTGATTTATAAAGTTTGAATATATGAAAGGATTGGACAATTATGATTTTTTTCCCTTTAGTGTACCCTCTCACTTTCCTTACTGTAAAAATGGAGAGTTTTTATTATAAAAATATATCTGGTATATTCTCATTAGGATGAAAATTCTTCCTGTGTTCAGGTTTCTAGGTTTTATCCATGTCTTTCTTAGTTTTTCATTGTTTTAAAACTCGTCTTCCTTTTTTCTCCTATGCTGTAAGGTTTAATCCCAACTGGCTTCTATAGTAATTCTCATTCATGTGTTGCTCAAGTACCTGTACGTGCACATAGCATGAAATATACTGAAATTCTATTAATAATGCTACTAATCATCTTGCTTTGTAACCATGTGTCTGTCCATGGAGATTTGGAGGCAGATTGTACCAGCATGTCAACACCAGTTATTAATAGCAGTGAGACTGGTGATTAGACCTCTGAAACACAAGGCAAATCTAGATTTAGCTAAGGAAAGACTTTACTCCAAAGGACAATTGCTATGGGAAAAGAGGATAACTCCAATTAGGAAAGGGAGTCTATCAGAATAAGGACAACACTCAGATCATAAGATCTGAAAACGCCTCAAAGGCCAAGCAGGAAGAAATTTTCTCTCGTGCAGGAGTAAACAGGTCTAGAAAGAACCAGGTGTGGAGCAGTGGGATGAATGGGGAGCATGATCAGACACTTAAGCAGGGAAGATTTTTCTCTGAGAGCAATAGATTCTCAAAAAAGGGTCATTTGTAAGGGGTCGTTCTGCTTGCCCAGTCTTAAAGGGTCAAAGTTTAGGAGTTTAGAAATGTGTGATAAAGTAGAAGAATTTAGCAAAATTTTGGTAATGATGAGTTAGCAAGTATTTTGTCCAGATTGGTCAATGGGTACAAACAGCTCAGCAAATCAATCATTACTGAGGCAAAGAATGAGAATTTGGAGGGTCTGGGCATCCACAAATCTTATCTAAGTCAAGTGGAGAAGGGTGGTACTGAGGTGAGGGGGAGAACTTGATTCTGGAGATAGGATTCGGACACCAGACCAAATTGAAGACTAGCAAAAACAAGGACACGGCAGACGCAGCTTTCTATTAAGACACAGGCACCAGTGTGCCATGCTGGTTTACAATTGTCATGGCAACACTCAAAAGTTATCACCACTTTCCATGGCAAGAACCTGATGATCCAGACATTATCACTGATTTCCTAGAAATTTATGTATAATCTGCCCCTTAATCTGCATGTGATTAAGAGTAGGTATGAACATGACTGCAGAACTGCCTCTGAGCTGCTGCTCTGGGCACAGTGCCTATGGATTAGCCTTGCTCCACAAGCAGTGTCTCTGCTGTAGCTGGACGCTGCCGCTTCAGTAAAAGTTGTCTAACACCTCTGGCTAGCCCTTGATTTCTTTCTTGGGCAAACCAAGAACGCTCCTGGGCTAAGCTCCAATTTGAGAGCTCACTTGCCCTGCATCAGCTCTTTGCTGTAAGTCTTTCTTTGGAACCACAAAGAGTGGGGGTATTCCCTAACTTCAGCTGTTTCCCAGGAGCACAGGGCTTAGGTAAAGTTTAACATTGTCAGCACCTGGTTTCCATAAGCTTCTTAGAGGGATCTGACTTTTGTGCTGGTTACATAGCAAGAATATGCCTACAGGATAAACCGTGTATAAGAAACTCCTGTTGAGACTCCGTTCTGGGCAACTGGTTTTGAGGTGTTCCGTGCAGACATCAGTGGTCCACTGTTCAAGACATAAGGTATAGGCTGGGCACGGTGGCTCACATCTATAATCCCAGCACTTTGTGAGGCCAAGGTGGGCAGATGGCTTGAGGTCAGGAGTTCAAGGCCAGCCTGATCAACATGGTGAAACCCTGTCTCTACTAAAAATGCAAAAATTAGCCGGGCGTGGTGTTGCGTGCCTGTAATCCCTGCTACTTGGGAAGCTAAGTCAGGGGAATCGCATGAACCCAGGAGGCGGAGGTTGTAGTGAGCCGAGATGGCACCACTGCACTCCAGTCTGGGTGACAGAGTGAGACTTCGTCTGGGAAAAAAAAAAAAAAAAAAAAAAACAAACCAAAAACACGAGAGAGAGATAAAGTATATACTGGAGGAGGCCTGGAGGAGGCGCTATAGAGAATACTTGGATGTGGCCCAGGCCTTTTCAGACCCCTTGCTGTGAGACAGCTTTTAACTTAGATGTATATATTTTTACTATAATGTTGTCTCATGTCCTTGTCTTGCAATAAGCCATAAATTGGTAAGCATTGACATTTTGGGTCACGTGTATTTTCCTTACCATTCAAACCTGAACTGCGACTGCAACTCCTTGGTTCTTGAAAGATTTATCTTTTTTTCACAATTGTGATTATGTATTATAGAAAAATATTTTTTTCACTGCTTCCCCAAAGTCAGCTTAATACCTCCATAATGTTTTCCTTGCCACAAGAATTCTTGATCTCCCACTGCTTTTTCTTCAAGATGACTCATTCTTGCCATCTAGATGCACTAGAATTAAAAAAAAAAAAAAAAAAAAAGGACCCAAAGGTCAGAAATTCAGAACGTCTGTGGTAGGGGAAGATGGAGTATTAGCAATATCTGTAGGGGGTCACAATGGCAAATTACTCTGTATGGGGAAGATCATCAGGATCTTTTGATCATTGCCTCAGATTCCAGCCTTCTCTTCTGCTAGTGGAATGGCTACTTTCAACAGAGGAAATGTAAGACTTTCTATATGCCACTGCATGTATTTAAATGCCATCAATTCAGGAAAGCTAGAATGAAAATATTTGCTGGCTCCTTGTTCACCTCTCTTTAAGATTTCAGCATATAAATTCTAGAAGAACACATTTCAGCCCATAACAGCCCCCAGTGCCTCTCCAAATTATTTCCACATAAAAGCCACAAAAACACTTCACATTTTCCCGCTTGGGAAATCTATTCATTTATATTTTCTGCATTATACAGCCTGATGATTATTTACTAGACTATAACATTAGGACTATTATTACTTGCTACTCAACAGTCATTAGCTTGGTGTCAGGGGCATGGTATGATGGGGGCTTCTCTGTGATTCTGATTAAATCTCAGTCTTAAGCAAGCACTGTTTCCCTGAGTCATGGATGTCGAGACTTCTTGGGGATCCTGTCCGGCACTCAGCTGCAGGTCAGGGCCCGGGACTTATTCCTGCCACTCCCATGAAGGCTGAGAGTCTTGTTTGTTTGTGTGTTTGTTTTCTCTTGGTCACTTTCTCCACTTGCAATAGGTTTTCACCAGTGCCCCACAGGTGACAAGATAGTTGTCTTGCACCTAGTGGTTTAAGGTTTTCCAGGCAGGAGAATAGATTGAACCCGGAAGGTGGAGGTTGCAGTGAGCCGCCATCGCGCCATTGCACTCCAGTCTGGGCAACAGGAGCAAAACTCCATCTCAAAAAAAAAAAGAAAAGATTTTTGCCCCATAGGAGAGGAGGGGGAAAGGATCTTGTGTTGGCTTTCTGCCCTCCTTGAAGCAGCCTCTCATTTAAGTCAGCATCATCATGCCCCAAATCTTTTTTTGAGAGTTCTAGAAAAGTCAATAGAAAAGAATCCATGAATAAGTGCAAATTGCCCTTGTGTCCTCCGCCCCCAGAGGTTCATATTTTCATGCTACTCCACATGTAGCTTGAGTAATTCATTAAAAATTCAGCTAACTTCTTTTCACCATTGCTGAAATGCCATCTGCTACAAGTAAGCTAAGGTTTCTCTATCTCATTTTGGAGTCACGTGTTTTACACTTAGGGTTAACTGTCTTCCCAGCAACTTCAGCTTTCTGTGAATTCAACAAAAATTATGAATAGGAAGAATTTCCTTGCCTTGTTGCTGTTTTGTAAAGAGCGAGATATATACTTTCCCGGTCTCCACATCCTGGAAGTCTGGCTCACCTGTTCTTTTTTGTTTAGTTTTGTTTTTGTTTTTGTCTTTAACTGGTAGGCTTTATTTTTAGAACAGTTTTCTATTTATAGAAAACATAATAGAAATTTCAGAGAATTCTTGTATTCCTCATTTCCACCCATTGCACAGCTTTCCCTATTAACATCTTGTTTTAGTTTAGTATATTGGTTGAAATTGTTGAATCACATTGATAAATTATTATTACATAAAGTCCAAGACTTTCATAGTAATAGTATGACAGCTCTTTTTTTTTTTTTTTTTTTTTTTCAGATGGAATCTCGCTGTGTCGCCCAGGCTGGAGTGCAGTGGTGTGATCTCGGCTCACTGCAAACTCTGCCTCCCAGGTTCACGCCATTCTCCTGCCTCAGTCTCCCAAGTAGCTGGTACTACAGGCGCCTGCCACCACTCCCGGCTAATTTTTTGTAATTTTTAGTAGAGACAGGGTTGTATTTTTAGTACAGATGGGGTTCCACCATGTTAGCCAGGATGATCTTTTTCTCCTGACCTCGTGATCCGCCTGCCTCAGCCTCCCAAAGTGCTGGGATTACAGGCGTGAGCGCTGAATTTTTCTTAGCGCCAAATAATATTTCATTTTATGGATCTATCACAGTTTCCTTATCCATTCACCTATTGAAGGACATCATGGTCGTTTCCAAGTTTTCCCAATTATAAATAAAAATGGTATGAACATTTGTATGCAGGTTTTTGTGTTGACATGTTTTTGACTCCTTTTGGTAGGTACCAGGAAGTGTGCTTGCTATATCATATAGTAAGCAAATGTTATTTTTGGAAGAAACTGCCAAACTGTCTTCCAATATGTCTGCATTATTTTGCATTCCCACAATCCATTAATAGGAGTTCCCTTTGCTCCTCATCCTCACAAGCATTTGGTGTTGTCAGTGTTTTCATTTTATTCATTCTAACAGGTGTGTGGTTGTATCTCACTTGTTTTTTCAGTTAGCAACTCCCTGAGGACATATGACATCAAGTATCTCTTTATATTTTTATTTGACATTGTATACCTCCTTTGGTGAGGTTGTCCATCCAGATATTTTGCCATTTTTAAAAATTCGGATTGTTTCTTTTCTTATTGTTGAGTTTTAACAGTTCTTTGTATATTTATTTGTATGTCACTCGTTGATCTAGTATATGTTTTGCAAATATTCTATTCTAGTCTGCAGCTGATCATTTCATTCTCTTGATAGTGTCTTTGGAAAAACTTTTTTTTTAATTTTAAGGAATTCTTGCTGATTTTTTAAATCGATTTTGCTTTTGGAGTTGTAATCTAAAAATCCACCAAACCTACAGTCACCCTGATTTTTTCATTATGTTACCTTTTAGGAGTTTTATATTTTTGCATTTTACCTTAGGACTGTGAACCATTTTGGACTAACTTTTGTGACAAGTATAACGTTTGTGTCTAGATTTACTTATTTATTTTATTTACTTATTGCATGTGGAAGTCAGGCTGTTCTAGCACCATTTATTTAGAAGGCAATCCTTTCTCTATAGAATTATCTTTGCATTTTTGCCAAGGATTAGTTGACTATATTTATGTGAGCCTATTTCTGGGATCTCTACTGTGTTCCATTGAACATTTGTTCAATTTTTTTAAATATAACATTTATTCTGTTTGTCTAGTTTTTCATTAATACCACTGTCTTGATTACTGTAGCTTTATATTAAATCTGGAAATCAAATTGCGCTAGTTCTCCAACTTTGTTATTCTTCAATACTGAACTCGCTACTTTGGGTCTTTTACCTCTCTATATAAAGTTTAGAACCATTTGTTGACATCCATAAAATAATTTGCTGGGATTTTGATTTAAATTGCCTTGAATGCACAGATAAATTTGGAAAAACTGAATATATCTATGATAGTCTTTCTACCCATGAACCTGGAATATCTCTCCACTTAGTTAGAAGCTTTGATTTCTTTCATCAGTATTTTGTAGTTTTTCTCACATAGATTTTATAGATACTTATTTTCAGATAGATACCTTAAGTATTTTATTTTATTGGTTCTAATGTAAGTGATGTTTTATTTTTTATTTCAGATTTACATATTTTCATCTCCAGTACATAAGACAGCAATTGACCTTAAAATATTAATCTTGTATTCTACAACATTGCCATAATCATTTACTAGTTCCAGCAGTTATTTTGTTGATTCTTTGCCATTTTCTACATAAACCACCATGTCATCTATAAACAAAGACAATTTTATTTTACTCTTTCTCATAGTTATACTTTTTATTTCCTTTTCTTTACCTATTCTTAAGTCTTTATGACACCTCTTCCATCTCAGGTACTTTTACGTTCCATTCTTTTTTCTTCACCAAGTAGCCTCTGTGATATTTCTAGTCCAAATGACGTTGCAGTAATCTACGTATTTCCTTCTCTTTCTTTATACATAGCTTTGCGTTTTCTTCTTATGAACTGAGTCCCCAATTATACTAATGTGCTCGAATTCCGGAACTGTGTCTTACTTTATGTCTATCTCTGCTACCTGAGACAAGTAGCTGGACACAATGCAGACATAGCGTTTGTTAGGAGAACAAAATTCTAAAGGAAGAAAGGACATTTTGTATTTTGAATAAACGAATTGCCAAGGCCCAGGTGAGTAGAAAATATTATTTTAAAATAATAGAAGCCATTCAATTCTCTAATAGCATTCACTAAATTTCTTTAACCTCAATTTTCTTCTCAGGCATATTAAGAAAAATTGAGAGCGGATATACAACTAAATAGGTAAAATATTGAAAGCCATCATTTTCAATTTAAAATACATAAGATTTTAAAACTAAATTGGGTAAACAAACCTCACCAAAGGTTTGCAAACTTTGGGTCACATATGTATTTCTTTCATGTTTAGGATAATCTGACACGGCAGACAGTTAATTTGAAACATATAACATGGCATAGAGTTAGCCAGTTGGGATAGCATATTCCTTACCAAGCTTATATTTTGATTAATGTGAGACGTGTCCACACTAAATTAGTCAAACACATGACTTGACCTTTTTTAGTTAATAAAGCAATTTGTTTACACATGTTTACCAGAGACAGGCATTTGGATTTAAGTCTTGGGAAATATCCACAAGTAGAATCCGTTGTAAGTTTTTTTTATCATTCTGTTCAACAGAGTAGCAACAAATTAAAATATATAATTGATTGTGGCTACCAGCAAGGAATATTTACACTCTGAAAGACACATCCCGTTTGCACAAATAAAATACATTTTTTAAAAATACTTATTTCAAGATTTTTCTTTTTTTTTTTTTTTTGGAGATAGTGTCTCACTCCATCACTCAGTGTAGTGGTGTGATCACAGCTCACTTCAGCCTCGACTTCCTGGACTCAAGTCATCCTCCCACTTCAGCCTCCTGAATAGCTTGGACTATAGGTGCAGACTACAATGCCCGGGTAATTTTTAAATTTTTTGTAGCGATATGATCTTGCTATTTTGCCTAGCCTGGCCTGGAACTCCTGGGCTCAAGAGATCCTCCTTCCTTGGCTTCCCAAAGTGCTAGGATTACAAGCGTAAGCCGTCGTGTGCAGCTATTTCAAGATTTTTGATGTTATATGTTTTGGTTGCTAGAATTAATAAACTTGAACTACTACTATCAGTGCAAAACAGAAATAGTTTCGTGCTGTGATTGAGATAGAGCAACTCCTTTAGAGACCATCTAAGCACATATGGAGACATTGTACTGCCATCTACATATAATAATGTAATCATGGGGTTTAATGTTGGCTAGTGTTGGGATACTGGCGTTATAATAAGGTTCATGTGAATTCCTTGTGTAGAAGCCTTTCTGGGCAGGTCAAAGACATATCTCATGTACAGGAAATCTAATAAACTGTTGTTTGAGTTATAGTAATTTTCTACTATAGTTAGACTAATTTGTGAGTCGCCCAGTCATGAAAATTGATATTAATTTCTTACATTAAGTGTAATCCAACTATTCTGAAGAACTTACCTTTGTTTTGGTCAAGAGAAACAAGTATAATAAAGGCATGAAGAAGTAAACATAGTGTTATTACCATATCTAGTTATGTCTAAATTATAAATCTATGAGGTTGAATTGCCCTTTATTATCACACACTCATTGAACTAAATAATCTCATGTGTCTCTTAGCAGATTTTATCCATCAAGTTCCTGGCAGCCAAGCTGACGTCATTATTGTATCCACTGCTTAAGCTCTTCCATTTATTGCAGTATGCATATACAGGGTCTCCATCATAATAAGAGATTAATAATACAATTATAAATAAAATAAAATGAGATCATATGGTTTTTCTTTCATAATATCAAAAATGTTTCATATAACATTATGAAATTAGAAAATAAGGATGAGTTACATAGAAAAAAATAAGCTCATTAAAAATAGTTTTCCTTTTTATACTGTCACATTTTTCTTTGCTTTTAACTTCTCTTGTGAATGTTTAAATCCCCATTAAGCTCAGATGGAACAAGAACAATTATGCCAGGAGGTATAAGGTGCTCTCATCAGGCTTACTAGAAAGAAGTAAGACATCCACACTGCATGACAGTTACCACTAGATTTACTGTCAGCAGATGCTCACTGAAATGAAAATGTTCCCTGAATTCATCTCATGCCTACAATCTTCATCTTTACTCCCCAGTTCCTTTCCTGGGGGATTTACAGGGATAAGTATCTCTGCTTTTTATAATGAACGCTTTAAAGCTCACAGAGAAGCATGTCTTTTGCCTCCTCCCTCGGGAGTCATCTATCTCCTCCGCAGCACATTTTCACTGTTTTGTTTTAAAGAGCAAGGTTTGGGTGCACTTAACTCAGTCAATTAGCAGGGTCAGATGCAATTGTTTCTGTATTCTGGAGTCTGTGCCTTCCCTGCGTGATGAGTGGCTTATAAATTCCACATTCTCGTTTTATGGCTTTACTACCTATCTCCTTAGAGGAAACCATTATTTGTTCAAAAGCATACTACAGGCATTGTAAAAATATGGTGAAAATCATTTTTATTGGCAATACTTGAACTATGTGAACTGAAAAGATGAGAAATTGGGTGAACCATGCACTTATTAAAACTTACTGCTGACTATAATTCCAGCACTTTGGAAGGCGGAGGCAGGCGGATCACGAGGTCAGGAGAACGAGATCCTGGCTAACACGGTGAAACCCCATCTCTACTAAAAATACAACCCTGTCTCTACTAAAAAAATACAAAAAGTTAGCCGGGCGTGGTGGTGGGCGCCTGCAGTCCCGGTTACTCGAGAGGCTGAGGCAGGAGAATGGCGTGAACCCGGGAGGCGGAGCTTGCAATGAGCCGAGATCGCGCCACTGCACTGCTGCCTGGGCGACAGAGCGAGAGCGAGAGCGAGAGCGAGAGCGAGAGCGAGAGCGAGAGCGAGAGCGAGAGCGAGAGCCTCCATACCTCTTGTTGAAATCGGATCCTCAACGTTGAAGGTGGAGCCTAATGGGAGGTATTTGGTTCATCCGGGTGGACCTCCCTTGAATGGTTTTGATGCCATCCTCAGTAATGAGTAAGTTCTTGTTCCATTAGTTCTGTGAGAGCGGTTGTTAAAGAGCTTGGCACCTCACCCATTGCTCTCTTGCTTCTTGTCTGTCTATGTGATCTCTGCACGTGCTCGTTCCCTTCACCTTCTGCCATGAGTAGAGGTAGCCTGAGGCCCTCACTAGAAGCAGATGCTGGTGCCATGCCTCTTGTACGGCCTGAATAGCTGTGAGAAAAACAAATGTCTTCTCTTTATAAATTACCCAGCCTCAGGTATTCCTTTGTGGCAACACTAAAAGGATTAAGACAGAAAATTAGTACTAAAGAGTGGGATGTTGCTATAAATATACCAGAAAATGTGGAAGTGGTTTTGGAACTTGGCAAAGGATAGACAGATGTGGAGGTCTGAGAAAAGACAAGAAGATTAGAGAAAGTTTGGAGCTTCTTCAAGATTGGTTAAGTGGTGGAGACCAAATGCTTGTAGAAATATAGACTGTAAAGGCCAAGCTGACAGGATCTCACGTGGAACTGATTGGAAACTAGAGCAAAGCTTAGCCTTGTTAACCATAGAAAAGAACTTGGTTGCATTGTTTTCAAGCTCTAGGTCTTCATGGAAGGCCAAGCTTAAAAGGCGTCACCTAAAGTATCTAGTGGAAGAAATTTCTAAGCAGAAAATCCTTCAAAGAGTGTCAGATACAGGAGCAAAGGAATGGCCTAAAGTTGTAATTTATAATTAAAAATAAAGCAAAGCCTAAACATTTGGAAAATGTGCAGCCTGGGCATGCGATAGAGAAGGAAAGAGTATTTTTGAGAGAGGGATCCAATGGTGCTGCAGAGCAACCACTTGTTAAAAGGATTAGCATGACTAAATGGGAGTCAGGTGCTAAAAGCCAAGATAATGGGGAAGAGGCCCCAAAGGCATTGCAGAAATTTCCAAAGCTGCTCCTCCCATCACAGGCCCAGATACTAGGGAGGACAAAATTGTTTCATGGTCTGGGACAGGAGCATCATTTCCCTGTACCAACTTGGGATGCTGCTCCCTACATCCTGGCTGCTCTACCTCCAACCGTTGCTCAATGGCCCCAGGTACTGCTTGGTCCTCTGCTGTAAAGTATAAACTGAAAGCCTTGGCAGTATCCATATGGTGTTAAGTCTGCAGTCACTCAGAAGGCAAGAGTGGAGGAGGCTTGGCCACTTCCACTTAGATCTCAGAGGATATATCCCAAAGCCTGGGTAACCATGCATAGTTCTGCTGCAGGGGCTGAGTCCTTGCAGAGAGAATCTACTGAGTTCATATTGAGTAGAAGTGTGCAGTTGGAGCACCCTCAGAGAGTCCCTGCTAGGGCACTGCTTAGTGGAACTGTGGGAGCAGGACTGTGTAGATCGACCAGCAGCATGCACCATCAGCCTGGAAAAGCAGCAGACATTCAACTCAAACCCAAGAAATCACCCATGTAGGCTGTGCCCAACAAAGCCATGGGGACAGAACCACCTGAGGCCTTTCGAGTTGACCCCTCACACCATGTACCCAGGATGTGGGATATAGAATCAAAGGATATTATTTTGGAGTTTTAAGATTTAATGTCTGCCCTGCTGGGTTTCAGACTTGCATGGAGTCTGTTACTCCTTTATTTTGGCCAATTTCTCCCTTTTGGGATGGAAATGTTTATTTATGCTTACACAACCATTGTATCTTGGAAGTAAAAACATTGTTATTGATTTTACAGGGTCACAGCTATAAGGAGTTTGCCTTGAGTCTTAGATGAAACTTTGAATATTGGACATTAGTGTTGATGCTGGAATAAGTTGAGTTCTAAAGCCTATGGGATGGAATGACTGTATTCTATATATAAGAAAGGTATAAAATTTAGAGGGCCAGGTGTAGAACTGCTATAGTTTGGATTATGTGACGCCTCCAGACCTTATGTTGAAATTTGATCCTCAATGTTTTAGGTGGGGTCTAAAGGGAAGTGTTGAGATCATGGAGGCAGATCCTTCAGAAATAGCTTGTTG
The DNA here is from genome assembly GCF_047675955.1 of Chlorocebus sabaeus. Taxonomy (NCBI): domain Eukaryota; kingdom Metazoa; phylum Chordata; class Mammalia; order Primates; family Cercopithecidae; genus Chlorocebus; species Chlorocebus sabaeus. The sequence goes on from NC_132905.1 coordinate 78,308,714, forward strand.
CTATCCTCACAGTAATGAGCCCTCTTGCTCTATTAATTCCTGTAAGAGCTGGTTGTTATAAAGAGCTTGGTACCTGCTCTCACCGCCTTTCTCTCTTGCTTTCTCTCTCACTGTGTGCTCGGTGCACATGCCTGCTCCTCTTTGCCCTCTGTCATGAGTGAGGACAGCCTGCAGCCTTCCCCAGAAGTAGATGCTGGTGCCATGCCTCTTGTACAGCCTGCATAACTGTGAGCCAAATAGATCTCTTTTCTTTAGCATTTACTCCAACTCCAGTTTTCCTTGACAGCAACACTGAAAGGACTAAGACAATGGCTCTTCCAAAGGAAGAAGGATTAACCTGTCCTGGCTATCCTGGCTGTCACCTACATTCCAGGATGAAGAAATATGGTGATATACTCAGGCCACTGGAATGGACTCCAGGACAGCAGTAAGTCTTAGAATCTAGCCATCCTCTTGCCTGCAAAGCTGCTACCTTGATAAACAAAAAACAAACAAACAAACAATAAAAAAAACAACTTTCCACAGACATGCTAAGCTATTCCAGTAAAATGGGAAAATGCTCGGGATCTCATTCCTGTTCGTTTTACACAATTTGCTTACTGAAATTTATCTATTTTCATTTATATTTATGTGCTCATTCATTTTTCTCTCTGTTTCTTTCTCTCTCTCACTCTCTCTCACCCCTCCATATCTTACTCTCTCTCTCTCTTTCCTGCCTCCCCATCTCTCACTATTATTCATTCTCCCTAGTTTCATTGTGTATCCTCTACTGGACACTATCCTTGAGATCATTTTATTCCGAAGACTCTGATCTCAAAAAAAATTATTATATATCTGCTATCTATAACTTCTTACAGTAATAATTAAAATAAAATAAAAAACAGATAAGTATTGAGCTATCAGACACCATGTCATTTTAATCCTTTACACGTTAATTTTTTTTTTTGGTAACATACTTAGGAATTTTTGCTTAGTTACTTTGATAAAATTAACTTTTTTAAAATTTTTTTTATTTTTTATTATTATACTTTAAGTTCTAGGGTACATGTGCATAACGTGCAGGTTTGTTACATATGCATACTTATGCCATGTTGGTGTGCTGCACCCATCAACTTGTCAGCACCCATCAACTCGTCATTTACATCAGGTATAACTCCCAATGCAATCCCTCCCCACTCCCCGTCCCCAGGGTGTGATGTTCCCCTTCCCGAGTCCAAGTGATCTCATTGTTCAGTTCCCACCTATGAGTGAGAGCATGCGGTGTTTGGTTTTCTGTTCTTGTGATAGTTTGCTGAGAATGATGGTTTCCAGCTGCATCCATGTCCCTACAAAGGACACAAACTCATCCTTTTTTATGGCTGCATAGTATTCCATGGTATATATGTGCCACATTTTCTTAATCCAGTCTGTCACTGATGCACATTTGGGTTGATTCCAAGTCTTTGCTATTGTGAATAGTGCTGCAATGAACATATGTGTGCATGTGTCTTTATAGCAGCATGATTTATAATCCTTTGGGTATATACCCAGTAATAGGATGGCTGGGTCATATGGTACTTGTAGTTCTAGATCCTTGAGGAATCGCCATACTGTTTTCCGTAATGGTTGAACTAGTTTACAATCCCACCAACAGTGTAAAAGTGTTCCTGTTTCTGCACATCTTCTCCAGCACCTGTTGTTTCCTGACTTTTTAATGATTGCCATTCTAACTGGTGTGAGATGGTATCTCATTGTGGTTTTGATTTGCATTTCTCTGACGGCCAGTGATGATGAGCATTTTTTCATGTGTCTGTTGGCTGTATGAATGTCTTCTTTTGAGAACATAGGCATGGGCAAGGACTTCATGTCTAAAACACCAAAAGCAATGGCAACAAAAGCCAAAATCGACAGATAGGATCTCATTAAACTAAAGAGCTTCTGCACAGCAAAAGAAACTACCATCAGAGTGAACAGGCAACCTACAGAATGGGAGAAAATCTTTGCCATCTACTCATCTGACAAAAGGCTAATATCCAGAACCTACAAAGAACTCAAACAAATTTATAAGAAAAAAACAAACAACCCCATCAAAAAGTGGGTAAAGGATATGAACAGACATTTCTCAAAAGATGATAAAATTAACTTTTTAAAGACAATTCTATCAAGCTCTGCAATCTGCTCAACAATAGTCACTGAATTTATCAGCTCACCAGCATATTTTCTTCAGCTTTGAGAAATTAAATGTGACCATGTTCCTGGATGGTGGTACAGTTCAGTGTGAAACCAACTTATCAGTTGCCTGAAAAGGAAGGGAAAATTTGACTGAAGATAATTAAGTCACAGAAACGTGTGTGCTTAACTTCCAAATATGTAGCATCTGATACAGTGGGCTGGCTTTGCCCTTTTACAGGACTATATTTTTCATTATGGATTAACCACAGATATGAGTATAGTTCCTATTCTATACTAAACAACTACATTGGTGAGAAACTGATGTAGAGTGGCCCACAGTGCTTACTGTCTTTGTATTTGTGGGGTATTCCAAGGCTATTTTTCTCTGACAGCAGAGACACACACCCTCTTGCATACCATCACCGCAGTCCTCCGCTATAAAGCAAGCTTGTCCTCATACCATTTGCTCTTTTTTTTTCAGGATATCGAATCAAAACACACAAACAAAAAAATCTTTTGGATGATTGACTTCTTCTCCTTCAGTCAGGGCTGCTCTGTGATTTTCAAAATAGTAATAAGGGAGTCCTTCAATATCTCTTCTATGTGCTGATAAGAACATGGCACTCCACTTCCAGACAGTCATTTGTTAGCTCCTGGTATCCTCTATGAGCTTGTTCCAGATTTCATTACACACATAGATATTTCATAATCTGTAGGATATCAGAAAGTCCTTTTCCAGTTTTAGTCTGGATAAAATTTTCATCTCTTTGTTCAGCAGTTTTATTAATTTAAGTACATTAAAAGAGAAGAGATTTGGACATGTGGTCTAACTCTCCGTCTTCTCAAGTAATACTCAGTGCAGTTAGTATTTATTACAGGTGAATGCCAGTGGAATGCAACTTCTTTTGCTTTAAAAGATAAGCTCTTAGCAATGTCAAGTTTCCAGGTACAACTGAGAGATATTTAACATATTATTATTTCCACTAAGATGGGAAACATTTCCCAGAGGTTATTTCTCTTTGACAGCAGAGAAGTATCCAAGTTATTCTAGATAATAAAGCAACGTTTTCCTCATATAATACAAGTCCTGTATTATATGAGACTGCTGTTTCTGAAAAGTATAGTTCCACAGCAACCTAGAAAGTTTAGAGATCCATATTTGATTTTTCCATCTTGCTAAATATTCTTCAAATCAAATATTAGTTGTCCCTGTCACTCAGAATGAAGAAAAACTGTGTTAAAGAGGACCTGGATAAGTAAACTGACTACTGACTTACCAGACCTCAGAATTATAACAAGTAAATTTCTGTTGTGTATAAGTTACCCAGATTATGGGGTTTTGTTTTAGCAGCCCAGGTGGACTAAGGCAAGGGTACTTTTAGCTTTTTCCATGTATTTCTGTTTGTATATATGTATATGTGAGGCAGAAAAAAAGAGTTTGTTATTATTCATCATAGAGTTAAAATATTTTAAGAATATAAACTTTTCTACAAAAATGTAATTCAAGTTTTAGTAAGAAAGTTAAATAAAATGTATGTGTATAAAACAACTCTTCATAGAGGACACCTGTTCTGGCAGGTGAGAAACTGATAGTGATGTGCTGCACTGAGAAGATAAACGTAACCAGCACATTCAGTAGCATCTTCATATACTGCTTTTGGAGGAAGCTCATCAAACTAAGATATGGCTTCCCCACTCAGGCCTTTGCTGGCGATCCAGCCTCACTTTTCTTTCTTTGTGTTGTTACTCTTCCAGGTAACCCTCTGCTTTTATTACTAGGATTTTCTTTTCCATCTCTTTATTTCCTTGGTAGAAGAGACAGCATGAACAGAGTTGGAATCCAGTCTTTACAGACTTTTGTACTGAAAATATGTAAGTGTCCTCCAACACTATGTGTTATATAAAAAATTATTACCCATAAAATAATTGTCCGGAAAACCCAACCTTCCCATTAAGTGATGGTTTTACCAAAGCATCAGAAATAAATGTATTTCCAATGAAATGCTTGATCCTTATGCATGCATGCAGGGCAACTACTGAATCTCCAATCAGTGACCATAAATAATACTTTTGTTTTCTGGCCTTGAACCTGTTGCATGTGTTCTAGCCACTGCCTCTTCCCATGGAAATATTGATTTTTCTCATGAAAAACTAACAGCTTTCCAATCAGGAAATGGTATGTGCCTTATTAAGAAATACTTTGGTCTGAATGTTTGTGACCCCTCTAAATTTATGGGTTGAAATCCTAACCCCCAAGATGATGTATTAGGAGATGGAGATTTGGGGGAGATGATTTGGTAATGAGGATGGAACCCTCATGAATTGAATTAGTATCCTTATAAATGAGGAACCAGAGAACTACCTTGTCCCTTTCACTATATGGGGACACAGCTAGAAGACACCTTCTATGAATCCGGAAATGGGTCCTCAGCAGACACTTCATCAGCAGATGCCTTGATCTTGGACTTTCCAGCCTCTAGAATTATAACAAGTAAATTTCTGTTGTTTATAAGCTACCCAGATTATGAGGTTTTGTTATAGCAGCACGGATGGACTAAGCCAAGGGTACTTTTAGCTTTTTCCGTATCTTTGTGTTTGTGTATGTGTGTATGGGACACAGAAAATATTGAATTTTTTATTATTCATCATAAAGTTAAACTATTTTAAGAATTTAAACTTTTCTACAAAAATGTAATTCAAGTTTGTGTGAGAAGATTTGGGGTATTGAAAAAAAAATAAAGGAAAAATCATTAAAAATTATATTATTTATTATTTATTTATTGTCTCTCTTAGGCTCTCTCTTCTCCTGCTTATTACATATATATTAAATACATAATAAAAATCCTGAGTATTACTTATTCTTCTCAAGCTTAATTTAATGACTGAATATTCTGTATTAAAATAACCAAAATATTAATTTTCAAATGTTTTTTGTTTTAGATATTTCAACTTTAAAAAATTGTGAATGTAAAATGGATTTGGATAAATTAGAAGTTATTCTAGATATGAACATAATCATTTTATGTTTGCATAAACGCAATATTTAGAAATCCAACTCCTTTCTAAGCCAGGATGTTAACCAAAACAAGTTTAATTAAGTATTCATATGCAACTTGATTAAATATATCTGATTAAATAGGTAAATTTAAATAAGTGAATGGCTATGTTAGGTCTTATGCTAATTAATATTCTTTAGACTGAAAGAATATTATGTTTTGAAAATTAAAGTGTCCCATGTAATTTTTGCAATACTGTATCAAACATGTTTAATTTGACAGTAATTTGCTTTATAAGGAAAGCTAAAGTAATCTAATGCAAATCTTGCATTTCAATAAATTCTTAGGTATCCTGATTTAGTGAGATGAATGCAAATTTTTTTTTCTGGATGAAATAATTTTTAATTGCAGTACTACACTTTCCAATAGATGATTTGATCAAACTTCTTCTAAGAATCAGCTTTCTCATTGGATTGTCTAATTGAATTTTTTCCATGAGAAAACAACAACAACAAAACCCTAAATACTTAAAAGAGGAATTCTTCATTGACTATATATTTAGTTTATTCACTCAAACAAAAAATATTATGACTTACAGGAAAATGATGCTACTGTAACTTCTGTTTTATTTAGTCACTGATATTCAAATAAAATAACTATTTTGGACTAAATCATGCAGATCAATCTTGTAAGGTTTCCATTTGGTTTTATGTGTATATATATGGCCTCTATAGCTCTCTACCTTTGAAAACATTTTACCATATTTGTTGATTCAAGAACTAATTGGTGTCATGAATAATGCACACACTTGCCATATTTTCCACTTGGATAAGTACCTTTATTTTTCATCTGGCTTCAGATCGTGTTCTGCTTGTATGCCCCCGGGGAAACAATAATGCCAGCTGCTTATGTCTAGAAAAGAACATGACTTTGATAAATGAAAAGAAAGTTCATGGTAAGTAGTTTTTATGTACCATATTTTAGAAAGTGTTTTCTTTTGGTGTTTTTTAGACATGATATCAGCAAGAGTTGATATACTTTGAAATGTAATGCTGAATACAATGTTCTCAAAACAATTAGTAGTTTTTCTAATAGTAGCTATGTTAGCTTGAGAGTGCAGGGATTTTCATACGTAAAAAGACATAAAGGAGATCATCATTTCCAGCAATATTCTGAAATCTTACTAATCAATATGCTGCTACTCACTGTTATGCTACAAATGGAATACAAGTGTACAAAATATAGACACACTCAGGTTTTTGGCCAGCTAAGTAGATCCCAAGATCCCATCGCATTTCCTTTGTTTTTTGGATATATACATACAAATATATTCAAAAGGATATATATACAAACACACACATATATATACATATATATACACACACACACACAGACGCACACATATATGGGAGGAGAGAGAGGAGAGAGGAGAGAGAGAGAGAGAGAGAAAGAGAAAGACAAAGAGTATATTTTCATTATTTGTGAAACTTACATTCTACGAAGTTGCCATGAACGTTGGATTAGCAAACATTGAGCCACTTCTCTTAGGAGAAATACAGAGTTAGTTTTCCATGAGCCTCTAATAACAAAGTTTTCATCAACTGATTAATACATAACTTATGTGTGTCTCTCTTTAAAGACACCTTATCTAATGCCTTATCTAATATATATTGTTGGGTTATTAACATTAAACTCATGACCAACAACTTATCATGCCTGAACCAAGCTTATGCAACATATTTTCTCCATAAGGCACACACAGCTTTCTTGCCTTTGGGAACACTAGACATACTTCCTATTTATGTTTGGGTCATGTTAAACAGAGAAATCAGCAACAAAAGGCATAAAACTGTAAAAATACTGCCACTAACTAGAACATAAACAAAACACTTTTTTACAATATGAGTTGGAACAGGAAGGCAGGCAGACAGTCACCTAGTTCAAACTCTGGTGGGAATGCACACATTCAACATCTCAAATTTTTCACTGATCTGCAGATGTCTGCAAATGAGCATGAAGAAACGATGAGTAATAATTTTAGGGTTATAAATAAGTTTTAATAAGTGAATTTACAAATACTTAAGCCACAAGTTATGAAAATTGACTATACTTATGTACAAACATGGTCATATAAACAGTAATTTTATATATTTGTAATTATGCATTTAAATTAAGATTATATATATCAAAGAAAATAAAACTTCAAGCTATATCAGGAAGAAGATAGTTGCATCAAATATGACCAAAAGATAATTAACATTGAGAATAAAATAAAATATCCTACAAATAAAAAAAGACTACTCACATTTTTAAAATGTATAAATTATATGAATAGGCACTTTTACATCTGATATAATCAAATAAATATAAGCTCAACTTAAATCAGTAATAGAGAAATTCAAGTAAAGTCAGTGAAATTCCATTACATAATCTACAAAAGTGAAAAAAATTACAGGTCTAACCCTACCACATGATTAGTGAGGTAATGCAGTAACGGACACTCTCAATCACTTTGTAAAATACAAAGAAAAAACCTTGGAAATCAAAATGTTATTAAATGTAAACATGCCATTATCCCACATTCAGAAATGTTTCTCCTTAGCATATTCATTCGAGAACTCTAAGCACTACGAACTAATGTATTATGTTTATTCATAACAGAATGATTGGATATGTTATGTTGGAATGGAATACTATTCTATGGAATGGAATACTATACTAATGGAATACTAGTCCATGGAATGGAATTTTCGTTCAGAAAATGAAAGTGTAATTGAACATGGATTTTTCTCTGTAGATAATATTGAACAAACATATCAAGTCAAAAAATAAATACTATATGTTTCCATTTATATAAAGTCCTAAAACAAACATATGTCTATTTTAACAACACAAACATTAATGTTTAAAATGTAAGAAAGAGAAGAATATGCTTAACATATAATTCAGGACAATGTTAACCTTTGTGTGACTGGAATGGGAATATAGAAAGAAAGGGCTTCTGATGTTGAATTGTTTCTAAACAGTAATTAAAATGTTCTGTTTTTTGAGGTAGTTAGTAATAATTATGTTGGTATTACTATATCCCAAACATTATGATATATGTCATAATAAAAATGTACAGGTAATATTTCTCATACAGGAAAATTTTCCACAGAGTCATATTACTTTCTTTCCCTGCCACCCCAGCCATTAACTTGGCTGAAAGCTCAGGTATGCCTAAGTACACTCTAATATCTATGCCACAATATGATTGGAGAAGCTTAGTGAAACTAGCTCTCTTTTTCTCTAAAATTAAACCCCAAAGAATCACATGATATCAAATGGTTGCTATCCTGCCCAGGTGCAACTCATCCAACTGGAAGTGTAACTAGCCTATAATTTCCTTTTTTAAAGCTCTTCAACAGAAGAAAGAACAATAGGAAATCTTACTTCATCCTAGTATTTACTCTTTGTAGATGCTTACCCTTAGCTTATCACTGGTGAAAATAGCATGAATTGTCACCTGTGATCTATATTCACAGGCCCACAGATTTACTCTACCATGCTTTACATTCTGACATTAAAACACATTCATGTAAAAAGTCTGAATACCACTTGTATTATGTTGGACAATTTTACCTATTACCATTAAAAAAATGCAATGGAAATGTTCACTTTAATATTGTAAACCTATTCTATTCAACTTCTATAGTTTCAATCTTCATTAGTAGGTGAAAACACATTTCTTTATTTACAGTCTATTAAGAGTCATTACTAATTACCTGGATTATCTAAGTAGTTCCATTGTCCCCATTTTTATAAAAATAGTCCGATATAAGATACAGTAACACAATAGATAATGTTGTTGTGGACATCCTATTGATCAAATTAGTTTGACAATCAGCTACTATAATGGAATTCTATCCACGTGTCATGTATAAAAGTGATATTTCAAAATGACAACCTGGGCCCATTATGGTGGTTCATGCCTATAATCCTTAGAAGGGTGCTAAACTGAGCATTTATGACTATTGATTCAATGATGACATAGCTACACAAACTCTACTTTATTTGCTATTATTTATTTATGCACCAGATTTATATAGGTTGTTCATTGTTTTCAAATATACAAATATTCACAGTGATTACTTCCTCTCCCAAAATGCCAGATCTAAAAGACAGGAATTATTTTTATTATTTTCTTTTATGTCATTACATAAAAAGATTAAAAACAAAGCATTAATTTAGTTAAGTCACTATTTCCATAAAAAATTTTTTCTCATAGTTTCTCTTCTATTTCTCCAATTTTCCTGCCTTTCTTACAATTGAGCTCTCCAACTTGAATTTTTACTATTTTGATTTTTAGTTTATGTTGACCATTCTTCACAATATTCCCAATATTTTGTTCATCCTAATTTTCAATTGAGTCCATTAGATCTTCATATTCTAGGAACTGCAGGATTATGTCTGTAATGCTTGACTCCCTCTAAAAGCAGTCATCTAGTTTAAGTTCCAGTTAAACCAGAGAAGGTTTTCTGGTGGAGAAAAACAGAAGACTCTTCCGTCATCTTGCTATGTTCTCAGTTTATAATATGCAAATAGAGAGGTCCTACAACACCTATATAAAATGAAACATAGTATCTTAGTGAAGCCCCATACAGTTTAATATGCAATATATATTTTTATTATAAATTAAATAATTATACATGGTATATATATAAATTTATATTAAATATTCAACATATATAATATAGAATAAATATCAGGATTTTCTAATGTGGCATTATTGACATTGTGGACAAGGTAATATTTTCTCTTCAGTGGCTGTCCCGTGCGTTGTAGAATATTTAAAAGCATCCCTTGCATTTGCCCAGCAGATACTGATAGTGTCTTATCCCCCTCAAGGTGTGTCAATGAAAGAGATCTCCATATAGTGGCATATGTCCATTGAATGAGCAAAATTGCACAGAGTTCAGAAGGTTTAGAGTCGTTGATGTATATTGTATCAATAAATATAAAATATAAATCTTGTTTAACATAAATATATATTATATATACATATACACAAAATAAGGTACTCTAGTTTGATGCTTAAAAGGTTGGCTTTGGTTTGTGTTTCAGTTTTGGTTCAATACATGCTGGGTGTCAGGGTCATTATTAAAATATTTCTGGTAAATGTGAATTCAGAACTATCCTTGATGTCTATCTGATTTATTTTCCTTGTTTCCCAATGTAAATGCCTTGAAATAATGAGATATGAAGATAATTTCAGCATATGCTTTGATGGTAGTTTCAGAGTAAGTATTAGACTTTTGAATTTTTTTATTATACTTTAAGTTCTAGGGTACATGTGCACAATGTGCAGGTTTGTTAAATATATATACATGTGCCATGTTGGTGTGCTGTTCCCATTAACTCGTCATTTACATTAGGTATATCTCCTAATGCTATCCCTTCCCCCTCCCCCGACCCCACAACAGGCCCCAGTGTGTGATCTTCCCCTTGCTGTGTCGCTGTGTTCTCATTGTTCAATTCCCACCTATGAGTGAGAACATGCGGTGTTTGGTTTTCTGTTCTTGCGTTAGTTTGCTCAGAATGGTTGATTTTGAGTTGAATCCTTTTCTTTTTCCGTTACAAATGCTTAGGAACACATAAACTGCAGATTTTCTTGGCTCTTCTTTAGCTTTTGTCGGAAGCTTATTAAATGTAAGCATGGAGAAAGGAAATTCAGTTAAGGGAAGAGTACTTTGACATCTTTTCGGCTGCAGATTATTTTTGACACTTAGGTCAATCGGTTATTTGTTTCTACAAGCTGGTGAAATTCCCTAATGTTTCACACGCACTCACAGTGTTTACGAACCTTACATTTTATTTATAAACGCTGAATTGAAGGAAGGAAATAATTTGCTTCTACTGGTGTTTATAAGCAAGTTACTTCAATTTTAAAAATAGATTTTAAACATATTTATTTCCATAAAGAATGAGATGTCTATCCAAGAATTGAAAGATTATTGAAATAAAACAGTTAATATTTAATATAATATTTTGCATCTGCTCTAATGGAGGTTTAAAAATCTATAGCTGAAGGGGAAGGACTTTCAAATTCAAAAGGACATAATTTAAGCTGTATTATTTCCTAGTTTTTATGTGTTGTATTTCTTTAAATTTATTAAGGATTGTGAAAAGATTCATACAGCATAGTAGGAAAAAATGTATCTTTTCTTAAGAAAGCATTATATTTTGAGAAAGAAAGCATGCATTGCACAATAGTGGTTCTTGTTGATTTCATCCTTTTTCTGTTGCATTTTGGAAATTTTTTTGTGGTGGTATTCATCATAATTTATATGGAAATTTCGTAAATATTTATCCATAGCTATATTTTACATTGTGTTTTACACGCTAAATATTAGAATCGTGGAATCAAATCTCTCGTCTGTTTAAATTTTTGCCTATGGGAGTTTCATAAAATGCTGGGTAAAATGTGCTTCTCCTCTGACATCTGTGTTCCTGTTCCTTTTAGAAAAAATTTTTGATGGATGCCATATTTTTCCTTCATCTTATAAATTAATCTTATACATTTAATTCACCAACAATTGCTGAGACTCTTTTCTATACTTTTCAAATAATCTTTCCTTCACTAGTGGCATTAGGTAAAACATTAAATTAAAATTAAATATACATGGATCTGGATCCTAAATCCTACATCTATTAGCTAAGTGACCACAGTCACCTAATTCCCTTTTATGTAAAATGCAGATATTAATGGTGTCTATTTTATATTATAATCCAGTAATATTCATAATCTTCCAATATATAGTAATTCAATTGTGCCTATGTATTCTTTATTAATTTTTAAGCATCTAATAAGTGCCTTAGTTTTTAAAATTTGTGTTTTCCTTTAGGAAACCAAGAGAAAAATCATGATTTAAAAAGTTAAAACAAGGTACATTTACCCAGCTACCTTCTGTCAAATGTAAAAAGAATCTTCTGCAGGCTGGCTTGTAGAAGGCAACAGTTGTTCTTGTGAAATTCTAATTCCCTTATCAAACAAACTATGTAACTCATGACCACACGTGCTGGTTCATGGATTGCTAAGGAGTTTTGAGCCGATGTCATATACTTGACTGAATTTCAGAAATTGAGCTGGGTAAACACTGTTGTGTTATTGAATATAGTCCTTAATACCTTACTGGAAAGTGATTTCACAAATAAAAGAGCAGAGGATATTACTGGAAGATCTATGCTCCAACTCAGAAATGTGTTTTTATGGAAATAGTGACTTAACTAAATTAATGCTTTGTTTTTAATCTCCCTAAGTTTCAGTTTCCACATCGGTAAGATAGTTAAAAAATCACACCGGGGCCTGTCGGGGTGGTAGGGGTAGACAAGGGATAGCATTAGGAGAAATACCTAATGTAGAGCATGGGTTGATGAGTACAGCAAACCACCATGGCAAATGTATAACTATGTAACAAACCTTCACGTTCTGCACATGTACCCCAAAACTTAAAGTATAACGATAAAACAAGAAAAAATCTCACAAAAAAAATTTCTTCAAAACAAGTTGTGAGGGTTATATGTAATTAGTGCAGGTTAACTTTAGCTGTTATTGTTATTAATATTATCAGTATTAACATTTTGATTATTACAAAACATAAAATAAATACCTTTTTAAAATCCCAGTGGTCCTCCAAACTAACAACGTGCATTTGCTGCTTACCATCTTTCACCATAAGGCCATGCTTTAGAACACTGAGCAAAGTAGCTTCCTACAAAAACACCCTGAGGATTTGTCAAAGGCCTTCTTGTACTTCCAGAGACTTCATGCTTCCAATATAGCTGACTGGTCATGAAAGTGCCTTGGTTAATGTATAGTTTAAAACATGTCCAGTTGAATCAGATGTTGAGAATATATTTGCAATGGCATTTGTCATTTTGTTTGCTTTTCAAAGAAAATTGCGGCCGATAAGTGAAACAGGCAAGGAAGACTTTATTCAAAACAACTTCAATAACAGAAAGAGGTTGAATTCAATTCTGCTGAAACAAAAGCAGGAAGAATATTTAAATGCTGGAAAGAGGCTGGGTGTGGTGGCTCATGCCTATAATCCCAGCACTTCAGGAGGCTGAGGCGAGTGGCTCACTTGAGGTCAGGAGTTTGAGACCAGCCTGGCCAACATGGTGAAACCCCATCTCTATTGAAAATACAAAAATTAGCTGGGTGTGTTGGCCCACACCTGTAGTCCGAACTACTCAGGAGGCTGAGGCAGGAGAATCGCTTGAACCTGGGAAGTGGAGGTTGAAGTGAGCAGAGATCTTATCTTCCCCTGGGTGACAGAGCAAGACTCTGTCTCAAAAAAAAAAAAAAAAAAAGGAAGAATGGGAAGGAGCTAATAGAAACAGAGTAGGAGATTGGCAGGACTTACTTCCTGGTCCTGACAGAATGGAAAAAAGAAACTGGAACCAGCGAAATGGCACAGAAGGCAAACTCTAGTTGCTCTCACTGCACATAAGACACTCCCATCAAAGTCATGACAGTTTACAAATGCCACAGCAACACCCAGAAGTTACTGCTTCATCTCTAGAGATTTCTGAATAACTTACTCCTTAATTTGCATATAATTATAAATGAGTGTAAATACTGCTAGCCAACAGCTTGTATGCTGCTACTCTGGGCACATCACCTATGGGTTTGCCCTGATCTGTAAGGAGCAGTCGGTGTGTATTGCAGTGCTTCAATATACCTGCTTTCTTTTACCAACGGCTCACTCATGAATTCTTTCCTGAGCGAAGTAAAGAACCCTCCCAGGCGAAGCTCCAGTTTTGGAGGGGGGCAGAGGGGACACTCACCCGTCCATCTGTGTCTGATTTGACTTTATGCAAAGAGACTTTTGTCCAGTTTTTGGAGGATCCAGAAAAGTTTATAGAGGAGTTTGTTAGGTTGATCATCTTCTTTGACTTAACTTGGTATGACTTACAGATACTATTGTTTAATTGCTGTACCATAAAGAAGAAACAAAGGTTTTTGTTTACTCTCCATGAATATGTAGATGAAACAGCTGCTCAAACCAAGGCCATGCTATTTATCTTAAGGAGGCAGATGCAATTCCAGATCCAGACCCCCAGTGGGATTACAAGAGAGGTCCCCAAGATCTTATTTTTATTTATATTTATTTATTTATTTTTGAGTCAGAGTCACGCTGTGTCACCAGGCTGGAATGCAGTGGCACAATCTCAGCTCACTGCAACTTCCGCCTCCCAAGTTCAAGTGATTCTCCTGCCTCAGCCTCCCAAGTAGCTGGGACTACAGGCATGCGCTGCCACACCCAGTTAATGTTTGTATTTTTAAAGTAGAGATGGGATTTCACCATGTTGGGCAGAATGATCTTGATGTCTTGACCTCATGATCTGCCCACCTCGGCCTCCCTAAGTGCTGAGATTACAGATGTGAGCCACTGCACCCAGCCCCCAAGATCTTGAATGCAGAACTCACATGCTAATTTATTTAATAGAAGGTATAAATGGTGTGTGGTTAAGTCAGTTAATTATGACAAGATTAGAATATCACTTAGGGAAAAGATAAAAATATCACTGTGTTTCAGGGCCTGATGGTTTGAATCTGTGTCTCCACCCAAATCTCATGTTGAATTGTAATCTGCAGTGTTGGAGGCAGGGCCTGAGGGAAGGTGATTAAATCACGGTAACGAATTTCTCATGAATGGTTCAGTACCATCCCCTTGGTACTCTCCTCAGGATAGTGAGTGAGTTCTCACGAGATCTGGTCATTTAAAAGTGTGTGGCACTCCCCATCTCTCCTGCCCCTGCTTTCACCATGTGAAGTGCCTGTTCCCACTTTACTTTTCACCATGAATAACAGCTCCCTATGTCCTCCCCAGGAGCAGAGGCTGCCATGCTTCCTGTATAGTCTGCAGAACCCTGAGCCAATTAAACTTCTTTTCTTATAAACATCCCAGTCTCAGGTATATTTTTATAGCAATGAAAGAATGGTCTAATACAGGGTCGCTTGGTTGAGGCACTGAGACAGTCTTCTAATGCAGGCCCCAACTGCCCAGAAGGACAAGCTCTCCTTGGCATATATTTTATTACAAAGTCTGCCCCTGACATTAGGAGAAAGTTATAAAAGGCAACAGTGGCACAATAAACCCCGATGAGACAACTTTTAACATAGTCTTTGTGGTTTACAACAATAAGGATGGGCAGAGGAAGAGAAAAATAATAGCCCAAGAGTGCAAATGTAGCCAAAAAAAGAAAAATAGCCAAAGAGTAAAATTGTTAGCAGTTGCTTTAAATCCCCTGCAGATTCAGTGTTACCCATCCTAAGAAAGTGTGGTGAGAGTGACATGTAGGATGTCCAGACAAAAGCCCCCAGCTCGTCAGCCCTTGGGACAGAATCAGAGTGCCTTCTGGAACAAGAGAGCCACTGGAGGGAGGATTGCCTCAGGCTCCAAAGGGAGCCTTGGCTACCCAAACTCATACTTGCAGAGAAAACAGGACTGACAGGGCCTGATGTTCCCCACAGCTCTCACTGGATACCAGATCCTCTTCACAGAAGAGCATCAGGTAACCCTTGATGTGGCAGGTGAAAATATTGAGTTCTTATTGGAAATGGGAGATACCTTCTCAGGTCTAATCCATTTGTCAGGGCCACTGTCTTCCTGCTCCTATACCACAAGGAAGATTAATGAACAGCCAAAATTTCGGAGAGTCATCACCCCCTTGGTTTAATCATGGAGGGCTATACATTTTACCACAAGTTCTTGTGTATGCCTGAGTGCCCTATTCATTTACTGGGAAGAGATTTACTTTCCCAATTACAAGCCACAGTTCAATTTTGAAAGCCTCATGGAAAGGCAACAGGTCAGGAAGCAACACTTCTCCTACCTCTAAGCTCATGCCTTCCCACAGGAAAAGACCTATCTTTCTCCGCGTGTTGCCTCTCAAGTAGACTCCTCTGTTTGGGACATGGAAGTTTCTGGTAGAGCTGTTAATGTACTCTAATCCAGGTTATTTTAAAACCCAGTGTTAATTATCCATGGAAAAACAATATCCTTTGAGACCTGAGATTTGGAGGGGCATCCAGGTCCTGATAATAAAGTTTTATAAAGTATAAATTACTACAATCCTGTCAGTCTTCATGAAACACCCCCCATTTTGCCTGTAAAGAAGCCAAATAGGGAATATAGATTTGTTCAGAATCTGAGAGCAGGTAATAAAGCAGTAGTTCCAGTCCACAAAATAGGTCGTAATTCTTACATGATGTTAACCCATGTCCCTGAAGGTGCTTGTATGTTCACAGTATTAGATTTAAAGGATGCTTTCTTTTGCATACCTTTACACCCAGGGCTCTAATGCATGTTTGCTTTTGAATGAACTGATGCAGATACTTATGCTGCATCTCAGCCTACCTGGACTGTTCTTCCCCAAGGTTTTAAAGACAGTCCCCATATTTTCCACAATGCATTGGTAAAAGAGTTAAGGGAACTACAGTTAATTAATGAATCCTTCTTACAACATGTAGATGACCTATTAACTTCCAGCCCTACTAGGGAAGACTCCAATAAAAATACAATTCAGGTTCCTAGTTTTTTGGGAAAACGAGGATATTGGGTATCACCCCACAAGGCCCAAATTTATTTCCAAAGTGTTGCATATTGGACACGAATGTTGGACTAATTTAGTCCCTCAGACTAAGAAACAATTAAAAGCCTTTTGGGGAATAGCCAGATTCTGATGGATTCAGATTCTGTGGCTGGGCTCATAGCAGAACCACTATTTGAGACTCTAAAATGAAATGAAGTAATTGTGAGCCTTTGAATTGGTACAGAACCTGTTCATAGGCATTCTTTTTTATTTTTTATTTTTATTTTTTTTTGAGACAGAGTCTCACTCTGTCACCCAGGCTGAAGTGCAATGGTGCAATCTCGGCTCACTGCCACCTCCGCTTCCCAGGCTCAAGCAGTTCTCCTGTGTCAGCCTCCCAAGTAGCTGGGATTACAGGCACATGCCACCATGCCCAGCTAATTTTTGTACTTTTAGTAGAGACAGGATTTCACCATGTTGCCCAGGCTGGATTTGAACTCTTGGCCTCAAGCCATCTCTTTCCTCTTTTTCTCCTTTAATGTCTTAGTATTTCTCATCTAAAATTATATAATGTATTTATTTTTCTTATCTACTGCCTTAGTCACTGGAATGTAAACTCCATGAAGACTTTGGCATTGTCTACATTTTTTACTCTGTTGCTAGAACCAATAAAGATGCCTTGTTAGCAATATTAAGTTCAGGCACTCTCCTCAGATTTCCAGAAATGATATCAACCAGTACATCTGACCATAAATTTATATTGTTCATTTTGATTACATAAATACATTATTTGTTAGAAAATATAATCTCCAAATGTATCTCTTAATGACAGTTGAAATAACATTAAGGAAAGTTTTTTGAATGAAACAAAGCAAAACATTCCATCACATATGCAAAAGTATATACTTATATATGGTGAATGACTTCAAACTTCAAGACCTACTGTGGTTGGGCTGGAATGCAGAATGTACAACAGTAGGTAGTAAGTGAATTTGAGGACTTATGAGTTATTTAAGGGGAAAAGTAGTTGTTCATACACTGAATGTGGTGGTTGTGCATAAATATAGGCTAAATGTTGCCATGTCTTCCAATTTTTTGAGGAAAGCTGAGAATATAAATATTTATGTGAAATTATGTGATATTTATGTGCCATCAAATAAAAAAAATGTTCATAAGTGGACTGCAGCATACATCCCTATGGTTAGAGCCTCTCCATTGAGTCAATGAGATAGTTATGTACTTCCACTTTCAGGGGCCTTTTTAGATTTATCTTCATCTGACTCACACTTTACCATTGTTCCATTGGTCTATTTCAAGCACATCATGAGAAATACAGCTATAAAACTCTCTATCGTATTTATTATAAGGAAACTTATTGAACTTAGTATGTCTTCTTTAAGAAAATTCTCAGACCACACTGCATTTTTAATTCCAGTTAACAGGTTTACACTGAGAATCAGGAAATGGAAAGTGTTATTATTTTTTTTGAGAGCTGTAAAGAAGTCATTTCGTTTTATCTCATGCAAATATATGAAATCATTTGGCATATATTTTTAGCAGTAGTTTGTATGTATTACAGCAATGAGTTCTAGTTGAACTTAGGAAATACTCCCTAAACATCGAAAATAATATTCTACTTTACTCTGATGACTACCTTAATAATGTTAATGATAGCATAATAATATTAATAACATGTTAAAGTATTTGTATAGTATGTGCATTCAATGGGCATGGGCATCATCTGTGTTCTTCACTGCTACATCCCTGGGAACTGGAAGAGAGCCTGACATATGATAGGTTCTCAGCAAATATTTGTTATATGAATAAAAAATCCATTATAACTTATAACTCATTATAACTTAAATACCAAATAAATATCCTAAATATTGTTAAGAACCCAAGCAGCCAAGTGATACACAAACCTTCTAAAAGTATGACAAATATAGCTCTCATCTTATATATGAGGAAATTGAGACTCAATATAATTAAACCATTAGTCCAGGGAACACGCATCCCGATAAAATAATGCCAGTTTCAAAAATCTGTGCAGATTTTTAAAATTGTTTTATGTTGTCAGATGATCTTGGTTTTATAACTTATATAATATATGTTTATAAACTAATTACAACCACTTCACAAATCATCTTTCCTGCAAAGCGTTATCATAAAATAGGAAAGAAATAAAGAGAGAGACAAAGTAAGGAACAAAGGAAAGAAAAGAAAACCCAGGTGTCTTATGTTCAGAATGATACTTTCTGGTGAGCACATACACTAAGCAAGATAATAAAGCAAAAACCAGTGCTTTGGTGCCAGGACTTATAGTAATAATTAGAAATTGAGCATTCAGGAAACACATAATTAAAGCTGCATATTTTATTTTTCAGTAGCCATTTACTTTTTATTGACTACATTCTTCAATTTAAATTTTTTAAAGAGGAAAAACTATTTGAGCAGAGCCTCCAAGTGTTACTTTCACATCCTCAGCTATTTTTCAGTTTAATATGGAATTCCTATTCAGAAGCATAGAAGCTTGATATAATCATGCTCTAGTAATTTCTAGACAACCAACATTGAGTTTTAGATTTAAATTAAAAGAAGACTGTCTCTCATATACTTTGATTCTAATCTTAAATAAGGTTTTCACTGTACATGCATATTTCTAATAACCAGGTATCTTTGGTATTACTGTAAATTTTTCCCCAAATATGCAATAAGAAATTATCAGACTGTGATTAACTCAAAAGATATTCTGTGATATATTTCTGAAAATAAAAAATAATAACTATTTCCTTCTACATATGTAATAAATATTTATAATTTATTAATTTAGAAAACAACGTAAAATACATAGAAGATGAAAAGCATCCATGGTCAAACCAAATAGAATAACCACTAGTAGTACAGTCCATTTCCTTCTAAAACAATACATATGCATTTATTTGCATAGAGGGGCACCGTAGTCCATACAAGCTTTTATATTCTCATTTAATTCATGATTGTAATTTGAGCTCTGTCTTTAGTTAAAAGTATCCTATATTTATTGTTAAATATTTGGATGGTATTCAATGTATTAAGCATATAAACTAATAATTTATAGAAAATATAATGCTATTTTCCTATTTAATTATCGTATAATTTGATATCTTTGAAACTGTTTTCAAGTCTGTCATGTAATATTACACTATCACAATAAAATTCTGTATGAATATCTTTGTGAATGTTTTTGATTATTGTATTAGAATCATTTCCAAAATTAAGAATATGTAAAAAGTGTGAACATTACACAAGTTCTTGATGTGTATTTCCAAAGTGTCCCCCAGAAGGCTTAAGTGAATTAACAGAAATAGAAAACGAAATACTGCATGTTCTCTTAAAAATGGGTAAGTGGGAGCTGATCATTGGGTACACATGGACATAAACATGGGAGCAACCGACACTGCAGACTTGAAAGGCAGGCAGGGAGAGAGAAGCAAGGGTTAAAAAGAATCTGATACTATTTTCACCATTTGGGTGATGAGCTCAACTGAAACCCAAACCTCAGCATCACACACTATATCCATGTAACAAATTTGCATATGTATTCACTGAATATAAAATTAAAAAAAAAATTTTGACACCATTTTTGATGTTTGACTTGTAACAACATTCAAGCCCTTCCTCACACCTTATGATATTTGGCATCACACCTGAAGCTGATTGGCAAGCAACCCAGGCAGGAAAAACACCCTGGCTGCAGCACCTAACCACAGTAAAAATCAGAGCCTCCTGCCCCTACTCACTCTTGTTTCACTTCGGATCTAACCTGAGCACTTTTTCTTGGGAAAGTGGTTTGCAGTTACTCTGGAAACAACAAACTCTGACATCTGTTGGTGCCTGTGTATCATTCTTCCAGACATCTATGTATTTCTGAGGAAGGTGGAGGGCATTGAGAGACTCACAGCTTCCAGCAGGGGATGCCAGGAGCCCAGATAAAACATTTATATTCTAATTAATGGTATAAGAGTATATACTCATTTTACTACCCTCTTGTAAATTTGGTGGGTGTAGTTTTTAAAATTTTTATTATATTTTTATTATTTTTATTATAATAATTACACTCACAAAGTGTACAAAGGGGTAGTAAAATCTAAATTAATGAACAAATTAATTTAAACTAATTAAATGTAAGTTATAACTACTGCTTCCATTTAACATTTTAAATAAACTCATCTGTAAGGGAAGGTATAGACTTTTAAAATAAATGCACAGAAGAAACAATCTATTTTCATATGCCTTATATGAGGAACATAGCCTTTAAGCTACAATTTTTATCCACACCATCTGCTCTTATTTAATGAGAGCATATTTGATCTGAATGATGTGGATAATTGCTTCAATCTTTCATTTCACTTGCCATTTGCAAGCACAGCTCTAAAAAGACAAAATGAAAGTAAATAAGCCCTATTTAGGAAAAAGAATGGAGGCCTTTATTTCTTCAACAACTTTCAATTATAGCAACAGTTTTGCTTCCAGTAACCAATGTTTATTTTATTTAAAAAAAACCCCAAAGATCCAGTTCTGATTTTCAAAATGTAACAAATTATAATTTTTGACATTTTAAAATTTGGAATATGTGTGTAAGTCTCTTTTCAAAGTTTAAACGGTACTCATTTTTAATTGTATTTAAAGGGTAAAATAGAAGGTTGTCTTTAGTTTTGAAAATATATATGTCATCAGAAGTAAAGAATAAAAATTATCAGGACAAACTGAAACAAAGTTTAAGTTGAGATTTCTCAAAATAAGAGTGAATCCTTAGGGGAAAAGGAGGGACGCTCTATATTTACAAGCAGGGTCTTAGATCCATCAAGTATAAGATATGTTTAGCAGTGATTTAAAAAGGATTGAGATTAAGTAAGCTCCTGAAACTAATGGGTTATTCCTAATTCTCTACCTTTATAATACATTAAAATACAGAAAGAGATCATGAAGCTTTAGAGATCTGTTATGTACTGAATGGTTGGTTGTGTTCCCTTGAAATTCATGTTAATGTCCTAACCGCTGCTGCACTATTCTAAGGAGACAGAGCCTTTGAGAGATAATTAGGATTAGATGAGCTTCATGAGAGTGAGCCCCTATTGATGGGATTCGTGCCCTAATATGAGACACCAGAGTGCTTCCTCTTTTTGTTTCTCTCTATAGCATGTGAAGACACAGCAAGAAGATGATGGTCTGGAAGCCAGGAAGGGAACTTTCACCAAAATAGAACCATGCTGGCACCTTGATCTTGGACTTTCAGGCTTCAGGACTGTAAGAAAGTAAGTGTTCGTTATTTAAGCCACCTGGTCTATGTAAGCCATAAATAGGTTTTGTCACCTCCATTTTTGTTTTGAATATTGGGAAAGAGACAAAGATATCATCATAGATTTCAGGGTCTTCAAGACTGGAGAATATTGAAAGAAATAAAAAGTTATTCTAAATTAATTTTGTAGAATTGGATGGAGGTATGGATCATTATACATAAATATATAGGAAATAATTTCATTGTTTCTAGAAATTGTAATATAATTTATTTCACAATATTTAATTACTTTACAAACATCATGAAGTTTATTATATCATATTTCCTAGAAAATGTATAAAAATCTAAACTATAACTTCAGTTATGTTTATTATATGAATAAATATTGTTGTTTCAACTTTAAACCTTTAACTCATCAGATATGTTTTAGGATTTCCAGAACTTGACCTTAAGTTTCCACATGTTCTATTTATTTCTTTTAGCAAAAAGCTAATAACACTGGTTTTGTAGAAGTATTTTAACATTTCTATATAAGGCAAACTAAAGTTATTCAAATAAGCAATAACATAGTTTGTAGCTGTACTTTTACATTTTGTGAAAATGCTTAAAACTCACAGGTTACAGAATTTTGAAAAACAATTGAATTCATTCAGTTTATCAGAGAAAAAGCCCAATGAGCAGTAAATAGCTCATATTAACATGAAAAAAAAAATGCCAGTACCATGGGTAACACAGAAACATTCAGAAACACTAGTAATAAAGCACAACAAATCATAATTACCGATAGTGACATTATTTTCACTGCAGTGTTGGAGAAGACTTTTGAAGAGATAATAACAATATTATTATCTGAATCATTAAGAATAAATTACCAGATAAATCACATACCCTCAGGAATACTGTAATGTACTGAATGTGTTTTCCCAAAATTTACATGTTGAAATATATGATAAATTATTTTTTACTATAGTCATCCTGTTGTGCTAGCAAATAGATGATATTATTTATGCTATCTAACTCTATTATTATAAAATATCTAAAAGAGTAGAATCAAAATGTTTCTAAAACAAAGAAATGATAAGTGCTTGGGGTGATGGATACTCCAGTTACCTAGATGTGATTATTACACATTGTATGGCCATATTGAAGCGTTATATGTACCCCATAAATATATATACCTACTGTGTAATTATCAAAATTAAAAATCTAAAAATTTAAAAATATCTAATGTGGTGGTATTAGGATGTGCACCCTTTATGAGGTAATTAGATCAGTAGGATAGAGCCCCCATGAATGGAATTAGTAACTTTATATAGGGGAATGCAGAGAACTTTCTCACCTTCTTTTTAAAATGTGAGAACACAATGAGAAGACTGCCATCTATGAACCAAAAAGTGAACCCTCACCAGATCCAGAATCTGCCAGTGTCTTGATCTTGGAGTTTTCAGCCCCCAGAACTGTGAGAAATAAATGTGTGTTGTTGAACCATCCAATCTACATTATTCTGTTGTATTAGTCTGAACAGACTAAGAAGAATACTAAAAGTATGTAAAGAAAAACAAAAAACACTATGCAGTCATTTGATAAAATCTTTTCTAATTTGGAAGACTTTCCAAAGATTCACTCAGACGTCTTGAGGCAAGGCTTTAAATGATTTTCCCCTTATTTATGAAATTACTAACAAAATAGCCTCCTAAAAAACTAAAGAGAAGATTTTCATAATGCATCAAATATATTTTATTATGAATAGATATTATAACAAAAGATCACTTTTAATAGGATGACTGTTCTTGTTGAGATTAGGCATTGTAACAGAGTATTGTATGCCGAAAAACAGTTGACCTTTTATTTGTGGAAATGGCCTCTATATTTCTGGAAGTACAGCTATAAAATATTAAAAGTAAATTGAGCTAAAGGTATTACTTTCCAGTACTTATGCTGCTGAAGCATTTAGTAGCATATTAAATCATAGTATGAATAATTTATGCATGGCAATTGTCATGATGTGATGTGTCCTTTGTGATTACAGCCAGCTTTTTTTCATTAGGTTTTCAGGTGTAATTTCAGTAAATAAACCCAAGTTTGAAGCTCAGGGCACCCAATTCATGTTGAAACCTTAAGCCCATAAAATCAGCCACACTGTTTTTGTTGAGTCAAGTGCTACTGGCCTTCGTCAGCATTTTACAACTGCAGTTCCTAATTCTAAGTGGCCTGGTTTGTTTGAGACACTGTATACATTCAGTGTATTTAAGTTCTCCTTTTATTGCATATTTCTGTGTCATTTAATCTGAAAAAGATACAGATCTAAGTAACTTCATAAAAGTCAAAGATTTTGTTTCAAGATGATTGTCAGAAATAAAAGATAAAGTCATGACTGATACAGATATAAAAATGAATAAGCATTAAAGATTTTATTTAACTCATTCAGTGAGGGAAGAAGTTCAATATTATAAGCGGGCACAGAGTGAATGAAAAGATTGGGCATATTTATACAGAGTTGTAAAGTAGCTCAAGAAAATAAACAGAGTTAGTATCAGATAACCCAGCAGGGTGTGCTGGATGTAGAAAAGGTATAGTTGAAAATCAGCTCAAAGGCAGTCAAATACTAGAATCAGATGATTTGGAGAGAATGTCCTCTGGAAAATGCATAGTTCCCACTGAAACACGTATTTTTCCTACATTCTTTTGTCACTAACACCAAAATAATGTTTGTGATTTTTATCTACCTAACTGGGGTGCTTTGGTTGTTCAAATTAAGGAGCCCCTCATTGCTCATGTTCCGAATGTTGCAGTGGTTGATTAGAACAGGTTTAAATCTGCTGGGCAAGGGGGCTCATGCCTGTAGTCCCAGAGTTTCGGGAAGCCAAGGCAGAAGGAACTCTTGTGGCCAGGAGTTCAAGACCAGCTTAGCTAATACAGGAAGATCTCATCTTTACAAATAATAATAATAGAAATAATAGAAAACAGATGTAAACCAGTTCAAATTAGGCCAGACTAAATGTCACAATAAAACTCTGACTTACAAATTCTATAGTAACCAGTCCAGGAAGCCAAACTGCAACCTCTGAAGCAATCAACCAAGAGTCAGAATTAATCTTTATTGCCATGTAGTGCCACCTTTTTTTTTTTTTTTTTTTTTTTTTGAGATGGAGTTTTGCTCTTGTTGCCCAGGATGGAGTGCAATGGCGCCATCTCGGCTCACCGCAACCTACAAGGGATTCTCCTGTGTCAGCCTCCCAAGTAGCTTGGATTACAGGCATGTGCCACCAAGCCTGGGTAATTTTTTTGTATTTAGTACAGACAGGGTTTCACCATGTTAGTCAGGCTGGTCATGAACTCCTGAGCTCAGGTGATCCACCCACCCTGGCCTCCCAAAGTGCTGGGATTACAGGCGTAAGCCACTGTGCCCAGCCTGTATTTCTACCTTCTATACTTTCTGGTTTCACTCCCAATTCATAACCAAATGAAGTATCCCAAATATGCTCCTCAAGCCAATTGCATAGGATGGTCTACTTCTAGTTAGCCTGCCTCTGGCTTCCACATTCCAACAGCCTACAATATGAGCATACCTTCTCTCACTCTGAAGCTTTCTGACTTCCCTGTCTCCTCTGAGGAGTGGCCAAATGCAAGTGATGGTGGCTGACTCCCTGGCTACAGCAAGCTTTGAATAAACAGCCTCTGTTCTCATGTGGATAGACTTTGCTTATTTCCACACCTCCCAACTATGAATAATAGTCAATAATAGTAACTTAGAAGGAGAAGAAAACTGAAACAGTTTAATATTTTTTCAAACACTCACCTTTGAGGCAGATTGTTTACAGTCTGTGTATTGTAATACACATAGGCTGTCATTCAAGATTCATGTAGATGTGTACAGAATATATCTATGTATATTCTGATCATTAAGAAATTTTCAAATGAAACAAGTATTACCTAAATATTGCTTCTTTGCAAAGAGAGGATAGTTTTTATCAATCTTATTGTATTAGTTCATCCTCACACTGCTATAAAGATACTACCTGAGACTGGACAATTTATAAACAAAATAGGTTTCACTGACTCACAGTTCCACATGACTAGAGAGGCCTCAGGAAACTTACAATCATGGCAGAAGATGAAGGGGAAGCACAGAGTCTGACATGATGGCAGGTGAGAGAGAGCACACAGGGGAAACTGCCACTTTTAAAACCATTGGATCTCACAAGAACTCCCTCAATGCCATGAGAACAGCATGGGGGAAACCTCCCCCATGATCAAATCACCTCCTACCAGTTCCCTGCCTTGACACCTGGGGATTATAATTCAAGGTGAGATTTGGGAAGGGACACAGCCGAACCATGTCATTGATCACTGTACAATACTTCAATAGAATATTATAGTTCGCTAATATTTATGCTTTTATTTTTACTAATACCATACACATTTGTATATAAAAGTAAAATACCTTCATTAATACTGTATATACTTAATTTCATTCTAAATATTATTTTTGTTGTGCCTGTGGTCATTTATGTTTTATCATTCTATATTTTGTTTATCTTACCTTGTTATTTTCTTATTCATTTATTTCAAAGGTGTGTTAAAAGTAATATATTTTTCAAAGAACCAAATTTTTGGGTTTATTCATTTCTAATTTTGTCTATGTATTACAGTGTCCTGGCAACCTAATTCCACCTATTTTTACAATTAGAAATGTTTTTTAAACACTAATGTGAATGTAATAATCTCACAGTCATTATCTAACATTGAGTACAATTTCATGAGGTAAAGATCATGTTGATTAGTGATATCACATATATCTTTGGAGACCTGGGCGCAGAGATATTCTGCTGAGTGCTGCCCTTCCAGTCTGGTCTTATTTTCATAAGTCCTTCTTCACTTAGACTGCCACATTGAGTGATAACCAGAGGTTAGACTCTGGTAAGAAGCCAGGCCTTTGTCTTGAATACCTTAGTTATGATTCATACGACCAAAGTATATACAATTCTGGGCATATACATAAACACACACACACACACATATATATATATATATAGCGCTGAGCATAAAAAGAATATGTAGTTATACCTTTTTTCTGTTAAATGTAATCTAGCTGATGAGATCTAAGACTACCTAATCACTTATATTAAAATTCAAATATGTTAAACAACTCAGAGGAAAAATAAAATGCTGTGGAGGCCAAAAGAAAGGAGAAACCTTAGCAGGTTGCAAAAAATCATCAAAGCTCTTATGGAAAAAGCGATGTTGAGTTTGAACTTGATGGATGAATAAAATGTCAAGAGGTGAGAAGAGTAGTGAGAGATGACAAGGCAGAAGTGTAAACTGTGAGCAAAAAGTCTAGATGTTGGAAGAAGTGGAGATTTTTGGAAAACAAGTAAGTATGTCTGGACTGAAGATCAGCATGGAGGAATAATATACATTAGAGCTGGAAAATATTTTAGAGTGATATTATTGGGACGCTTGAAAGATAGTGTGAGTTTTAAAAATTTTATTAGCAATTATAATTCTTTCCATGTCTGTCATTAAGAAATTGGTATAACTGCAAGTTAGAAAATAGTTCATTGGGTAATGTACATTGCAGGACCTCAATCAGGATAGTGGCAGTGACAAGAGAAGAATGAGTGACAGTAGGAATTTTGGAGGTAGAAACCGTGGGAGTTTAAAAAGAACTGGGTATGAGAAATAAGAAAGAAAATGAAACCAACACTGAACAGAGAAAATGTGGTACATGTACACCATGGAATACTATGCAGTCATAAAAAGGAATGAGATTGTGTCCTTTGCAGGGACATGGACAGAGCTGGAATCCGTTATCCTTAGCAATTTAACACAGGAACAGAAAACCAAACACTACATGTTGTCACTTATAAGTGGGAACTGAAGGATGAGAATACATGGACACATAGAGGGCAGAAACACACTCTGGGGCATTTTGTGGGGAGAGGGGAAGGGGGAGGGAGAGCATCAGAATAGCTAATGGATGCTGCTTTTAATACCTAGGTGATGGGTTGATCTGTGTAGCAAACCACTATGGCACACTTCTACTTGTGTAACAAACCTACGCATCCTGCACATGTACCTCAGAACTTAAAAGTTGAAAAGAAAAAAGACAGAAGGCAAGAAGATATGTTGATATGAAGAAATAGAAGTCCAGTTTTGTAAATGTTGCATATTAATTAAATGACACCAGGGAGTCGATCGTCCACATCCTCTGAATAACAAATGGAGGAGAATGAAAAACAAATATATATGTATGTGTGTGTGTATATATATATATTTCTGAATGTTTATTAGAATAGGAATATTAATTGATCCAGTGAAAGCAGATGTGATTTTCGCAACCCTAAAGGGAAAGTTAGACATACTTAGGGCCATTTCCCACTTAGAGATACCTTGAATTTTGAACTTTATTTTCCCCACTTGTGTTATCTTTTTTTTATTCAGAGTAAGCTGATTATCAAGACAAGTGTCTCTTTCGCTGATAAATGCGGCAAGACTGCCAAATGCTCATCAAAAATATTTTCTCCTTTCTTAGCACAAAATTCTGCTTTTACTTGTAAAGTTAGGAAGGCCAGCTTGTAAATAATAATTGTTCTCTCACTTTCTCTTATCATATATCACATTTTGGCCCATAAAGTGAAGGCAGAAGTCAGAAAGAAATGCACATGGGCTCAGCCATCCAGAATACTTCTACTTTTGCTCATGCCTTTCTTCCTGCCTGAAACACTGATGTGATGGCTGGAGTTTTTGCAGCCATCTAAACAGCATAGAAATGAGACTTACATTAAAATTAAGAACAAGCATGGTATTAAAGAGTTAGCATTCTCTTTGATGGCATCCTGGCCCTCTAATCTGGAACTCTCTACTCTAATTTCTTGTACTTGAGAAAACGTTACATTTATAATTCATGTAAGGCAGCTTTTTGTTGCTACCTGAATACAATTCCTAACTGATTAAATTAATTCAATGTTTTCCTGTGCCAATCTGCCATAATATGATTACGAGGATCTATTTGTCATCATCTTGAGCAGTGTATCAATTTTAAGGAAAAGCAATATAAATATCCCATGCTAAGCTACATAATCAATGTGGCCTAGTAATATGCATTAAACTAAAAAGAAAAAGACAAAAAAAAATAAGACATGCTTTTTGGATGACAGTGTCATTTATCACCTTGAAATGACTTCAGTTTCTTATTGCAATCACCTTGGTTAATGAGTAGGAACAAACATATATACATCTAAATAAGCATTCCACCAATCAGATACCCGCTGAGAAAGCATAACATCTTGATGTTTTTTCATTTTCTATTCCTAGCATGCTGGCCTTGTGCAGTATGAAATATATGCAGATACAGTCGAGGAAGGTAGAAAGCAATTTGATCAACTAGTGGCTTGTTTCTTTTGAGATAAGCAGCGTTTGGAAAACAGTGACAAACAAGGAAACTGGAGGCGCGCGCACGTGCGCGCGCACACACACACACACACAAAGGAAAACATAGAAAGCAGAAACCTGATTACCTTATCTTGAATAATTTATCTTTTTTTGTTATTTATATTTCCTGCACAGTAATTGGTAATGTTAAAAAAGGAAAATTTTGAATTTATGCTATTAAAGCAAAAACCAAAAAATGCAAATGCAAGTTTAAATATTAACGACGGTCTGAAATTCCCAAACACATAACTCATCTTTTATCTTATTTGATCACTGATGATAAATATTGTTCATATTTACTAAATCTTTTCTTTATTCATATATTTAATATATTTTCTAATT
Source organism: Chlorocebus sabaeus (assembly GCF_047675955.1). Lineage (NCBI taxonomy): Eukaryota > Metazoa > Chordata > Mammalia > Primates > Cercopithecidae > Chlorocebus > Chlorocebus sabaeus. The sequence goes on from NC_132905.1 coordinate 78,338,495, forward strand.
TTTTTGTATATTGTAGAATGAACAGAAGGAATAGAGAAAAATTCAGAATATCTCATTTGTATTCCAAACATATTTGTTCTACCTGTTCAAAGAAACAAATCAGAAAGCTACTCTCTTTTTAATGTGTTATACTTCACCAGAGGAAAACAGAATATACCCACACAAAATATTTGATAAAATAAGAAACACTAGCAGAAAATTTGTATGGCTTACTTTTGAGATATTCTTCTCTTTAGTTTCATTCAGAGTTCTTTTTTTTTTTTTTTTTTTTTTTTACAGAAGTTCACACTTCACAACAGGACTTAGGCATGGTCGCTCATCCTCAGCTCTAGTTATCAAACCTGGTCAGTTTAAACCAATAATTAGGATTCATAATCATTTTCAGTGATTGAGTTAGTCATAGACTTTAAAGAAGTTTTAACCAGTAAGATCGTTACAGATGTCTGCTAGAAAGTTGTATGGAAGTTTACTCCGAAGGGAAGGAGGGAGAGGCGGAGGGAGGGAGGGTGGGAGAAGGGGGAGAGAGGGAGGGAAGAAGGGAAGAAGGGAGAGCCAAGGAAAAAGTGAGAGAGAGATTTCTGCTGATTATTGCAAATTGTAGATCTGGGACTACTGTAGCATCATAATCATCTGAGCTGAAAAATTCAGATCCCTGGATTCCTCTCCTGACCTATTGATTCAGAATCTCTGGGGACTAGTGATCTGAAATCTTAAAATGTAATGTGCAGTTTAGTTGCATCTTAGCTGTACAGCTAATAGACATACATTAAACTTTTTGATATACAAAAAGTCTTCTCTCCTTTGCATTAACAAGATACATGATCTCAATTCATTTAATATTATCAAAATGGCTAAGATACATAATCCCAATTCATTTAATATTATCAAAATGGCGAATTCACCAACATTCAAAATCTTGCTTGTGACTCAAATCTAGATATTTTTACAATAATTCTCTCTTCAACCACACAGAACTTGTCTCACACACCTAAAATCCTGAAAATAATTAGCATCAGCAAATGCCAATTTCTAAGAATTCAAATAACTTTACTTCTGGTCATTGTAGTCAATTCTAGAATATTCCCCATTAAGAAGTCTGGATTTTTTATTAACTTTATTTCAACAAATAAATGCTATTTAAGAACTTGTGATGGAATGAGATTGTTAGTGATCAGTGCAAGTTCTATAGTTTGTAGAATAATCGTTCTGCTAGCATAAGGAAGTCAACTCAATTCTAGTAATGTTAATTTAGTGTAGATTTGGATGATCACAATTGTTTCACCAAGTCTGTTGTCTTAATGACCAACAGAGCAGATGCTCCTCCTTCTCTTAAGCAATACTCATGGAGATAATTGTTAGATTCAGCACAGACAAAAGGAATGTGCTCTCAGCTGGGACTTGTTCCCAGTAACTGGGCTGCAGCATCTGCCTGCTGATCAGTAGAACAAACAAGTGTGAGTTACAGAAAATAACCCACAGCTTTTAATATACCTGGTACAGTTTATATGCATTCCGTGCTGATACAACGGCGAAGTGGGTTTGGAAATATACTACTGATAACATACTGTCATTTGTACCAGCAATGAAGCTGGTGATTAAACTAGCTTCATTTCTGAATATAGTTACTGAAAGATAATTACAGAAGATGCAAGCATCTAGAAATTAAAAATGTCAGCCACGCCCTCTGTGGAGATATTCTGCAGCAATATGACTTTTTCTTATGAAGCAAGTTGCTTTATTTCATCCTGTGATGCCTTTGTTTAAATCAGTTCTACAAAGCAGATTATATGCAAATGAACCAGAATGATTGGGAATACCTCACAATCTTAATGTTAAATATACAGACCTAAGAATGTGTCCATGTTTCAGTGTATTGTGGTTCAGGATTATATTTGCATATTCATAATTTACATCTTTAATTTTTTAAACAATACAAATGTAGGATCACTTCTCTGCAGGTTCGATATCTTAGGCATTCTGATTTGAGGAAGTCCTTTTTCTCCCTGACAAAGTAAGATAACATTACTTTTCGTTGACATGACTAAAGTAACAGATTCTGTTCAAGCACGATTTAGGTAAAATTACCAGAACACCATGTATTTAAAATTTTCCATCAGGATTTTAAACATATTATACATACTTAGCAACTTGCGAAAAATAAGTGTCTTAATAGCTATTCATTCATAAACAAATGTATTTGTTCAAATTATTTCAATTTACATTAACAATTTACTTTAAGTTTTGGGAAAGATAGCATTCATGATGTCAAACAAATATCTCTAGTTTCTAATGGTTCTGCAAGAGAATTTCTCTAATAATTAGTGTTTATAAAGAAAATGATTTCAACCGGAAATATCCAGAAAACTTTTTATTTAATAAATGGGCTTATGTGCTTTGTGCTTTGTAATGTGTATGTGTTTTGCTTCCTCAATTGCAAATGTTACACGTTTCTTGAGTGAAACTACTATGATCGGTTATACACTTCCAACAGAAATATATACACCGTGATATACCACCGCATAGTTGCATTTAACATAAGCAACTACCTGAAAATCAGAGAAAGTCTTGCTAATTAAATTATCTTTTGATGGTCCAAAACTGGTCCTTAACTTTGTTTCCAGTTTCTAGACTATTGACATTTAAATATTCTTTCTGTAACTCCAATTACAAAACTCCTTTTCTATTTAAAATGTTTTGGGTTAAACCATCTTTAATTTTCAACCAACTTTAAGATATCTGATGTTAAAATTAAAATTAAATAGCTCTCTTAGCACATCAATACATTTGACATTATAAGATATGTGCACTTGCTACATAGCTAAACTTCTCAGATCAATTATAATCAAAATGGACTATGAAGCTGGACATAGTGTCCCCAATTATAATCAAAATGGACTATGAAGCTGGACGTAGTGTCCCATGCCCATAATCCCAGCACTTTGGGAGTCTGAGGCAGGAGGACCACTTGAGAGGACCACCCGAGTCTGAGACAAACCTGGGCAACAAGGCAAGACCCCAACTCTTCAAAAAATAAAATTAAAAGAAGTAGCCAGGTGTGATGGTGTGTATCTATACTCCCCACTACTTGGGAGGCTGGGGTGGGAGGATTGCTTGAGGTCAGTAGGTCAAGGCTGCAGTGAACCATGATCACACCACTGCACTTCCGCCTGGGCGACAGAGTGAGAACTTGTCAAAAAAAGAAAAAAGAAAAGAGAAAAGAGAGAGAGAGAAATGGACTGAGATGACCAGAAGTAGGAACATTATTGGACATAAGAGCATTATGCTATTAAAAAAAAAAGTGACCATTGCAAACACATGAAAGTCCTATTCACTGAACAGCTAATTTAATTACAAGAAATTCAGAGTAAAATGTATCAAAGTCTTTGTCTATGGTAAACATTAGTACAACTTTTGTGCCTATTTTCTTTCATATTATCTGCTCTCTCTTCCTCATCTTCACCCTACTCCACTAAACGCACTCTTTCTAGCCACAGTTTACTAATTCTTTAATGATCAGTTAACCTTACCTACTCCCTAAATCCACTCTCATGTTCTAGCCAATTCCATCTTTTTGAGATTCTATAATGCCTATGGTTGTTTCATTCACTCTGGCAGCTAGTCACGTTTGCTCTTATTATTATCCTCTCAAAAAATAGCCGAGCATCTGTTATGGGTCAGAGATGATGGAATATAAATATATCGAGACAGGTTTCATGGATCTGTGCTTTCTGTCTGGTTTATTTTCAGTAACTGACATTTGACATAAGGTTATACATCAAATAAAAGTCAACATCCATTCCTAATGGTACTGAGAAAAATAGTTAAGATTTACTAAATTCTTAGTATCTGCTTAACACTACCCTAAGGACTTTACATGTGTTTTCTTCTCCTAAATGAACTCAATTTAAGAAGGTGTTAGCATTAAACAACTTTTCTTTTTCCTCACTGCCCCTTTAAACTAAGTCTAAGATTCATTACTTCTACAAAGCCATTAGATGAACATTTGGGCTGGTGTAAAAACATTCTCAATCACTCTCGACAAATAAACATTCCTCCAGGTATTTTAAGTCCCAAACAATCCATGTCCGTCGTTAAAATATTCATTCTAATGTAAAATAAAATTCTTACATAATTTAGAACTTCTTATCTCCTCCAGCTAGATACTACTTCACACTTAGTGATTGGGGATGAAAGAGGAAATATGGACAATTTCTTTGTTGTTGTTGGTTTGGTTTTTTTGAGACAGAGTCTCGCTGTGTCACCCAGGCTGGAGTGCAGGGGCACGATCTCGGCTCACTGCAACTTCCACCTTCTGGGTTCAAACGATTCTCCTTCCTCAGCCACTCGAGTAGCTGGGATTACAGGCATCCACCACCACACCCAGCTAATTTTTGTATTTTTAGTAGAGACAAGGTTTCACCATGTTGGTCAGGCTGATCTCGAACTCCTGACCTCATGATTCACCTGCCTCGGCCTCCCAATGTGCTGGGATTACAGGTGTGAGTCACTGTGCCAGGCCACAATATGGCTAATTTCTGAACTCTATCCTAGTTATACTTCTTCTGTATCCAAACATTTATGAGTTTCCCTACCCTTTCAGGATTTGAGCTAGGGAACAGGTAATTACTGGCACGGAGAATTTGTTTTTTGCAAGTGTTATTGTCATCTGGTATCAGGACAAGGTGTGTGATTGTGAAACAGGCCTCGTTGTCTGGGGTACCTGCTACCCAAAGCTCTTGGTCTTATGACCAAGGAAATCAAGGAACGGGGACACACCGAGGGTGAGATTGGAGCAGAGGTTTAATAAGCGGAAGAAAGAGAGAAAGCTCTCTGAGATAGAGAGGGGTCCCGTAAAAGGGTAGCCATCCTACAGTGAAATACAAGAATTTTTACAAATGAGCTAGTGGGGAGGGGATTCTTTATCTACATAAGGCAAGAAAACCAGGTTAGGACTGGGTGTGTTATTTGCATAAGATGCAAATTCCTGACAGCCCCCACCCAGTCCTTCCAATGCACATGGGGGATCTTAGCCTAAGTTACTCCATGTTGCTTAATTTTCCTTAGTGCACATATGTTAGGGGGCAGGTGGCAGAATCTTCCCTTGTGGATGTGCCTGGCCCAGTGTAACTCTCCTTATCTGTGCAGCTTCAGACATGTTCCAAGCAAGCCTCCCTGTGCAAGCATCCTTGTCTGAGTATATCCAAAAAAAGATAAGAATGTGCTCACTGGGGTCCCTGTATATATATAAAACTTGCTGATTACCCAGAAGGCCGTCTTTGGTGCTGGGTCTTGCTTCCCTTATCTGTGCTTGCAGCTTGATCTTTTATGCTGCTCCTTTTCTTTTGTTAAGAGAAGTTCTGCCAAGGTCCTTCCCCTAACTGCCTAGCTGATTTCTTTCTTTCTTCCCTCTCAAATGGAGTTGATTCTTTTCTTCCGCAGGCACTTTCTAGGGTTTTGTTTTTGTTTTTTATTTTAGATTCCCCTTCCACTCACAACCTCTGATTTCCATTTCCTGGAGTCTCTTCCACGGCTACTGCTCACCACTTTCTCCTCAGCAACTGCGCTGCTTGTGCGAACCAGAGGTTTACCTTTTCTAATAGAGTCAGCTGCACAACACACTAAAAACTACCCCCTCACCCAACCAAAGACACTCCCTTCTAGTTTAGACTCTTGAACCTCTTCCAATTTTGATGTGGGTGATGGACTAAAGGTCTCCAAATCAGTTTTAAGCATCTCTCAACAATCTAACCCAAGTGCATTAATAAGATCAACAAATATTTACTGAGTGCTCAGGCACTGTTCTGGTCAGTGAGAAAACTTTAGTAAACAATCGGACAACAACCCCTGTCTTCATGGAACATAGATTTTTAATGGGAGACACAGAAAATAAATAAGAGTTTGAAAAAAGAAAAATATATACTATGTGCGATAGTTAAATTTTATGTGTCACTATGACTAGGCTATGGTGCCCAGTTATTAGCTCAAATATGAGTTAAGATTTTTTTCTGTGAAGGTATTTTATAGATGTGATTAACATCTACAATCAGTGGAATTTAAGAAAATTACATAGGTCTCATCCAATCAGTTGATTACAAAGTAATCAACTGAAATCATGATTGAATATACAGCCTGCTGGACTGCCCTTTAAATTTCAGACTCAAGATTACAACATCAATTCCTGTCTCAGTTTTCAGCCTGCCAGTCTGCTCTGTGGATTTCAAACTTGCCATCTCTCACAACCACGTGAGAAAATTTCTTAAAATAAATCTCTTAATAGATATCAAAACATATATCTCTTTCTCTATCATCTGTCTACTGTCTATGTATGTATGTATGTATGTATGTATGTATCTATCTATCAATGATCTATCTATTTCTTTATCTTATTGGTTATGTTTCTCTGAGAAACACTGATATTCTTTGGTGGATAATGATAAGTGCATAGTAGAAAAATAAAAAGTGAAAGGAGCTTGCAGTCTATGGATATGTGTGTGTGGGTGGTGAATAATTGTTAGGTATTGTGTTTCAGAAAGGCCTCACTGGGAAGGGGACTTTGGAGGAAAGATAAGGAAAGGGGAGCCGTCTTGGGACTATGTACGGAGAACAGCCTTTCAGACAAAGTAAACAGCATTTGCAAATGGCTCTCAGCTAAGATCCTGCCTAGCTTGTTTAAGAAGCAGTGAAACCTATGGCAGTGAGCGAAGTGAAATAGAGAAAAGTAGGAAATGAAGTCAGACAAGTTACAGAGGCCAGATCAAAACGTGGAGAACGTGGTCAAAACTCTGACTATTAACTTAAAGAGATAAGACACTGACGGCAGGAAAATTTCCAGGAGAGGACTGGAGTGACTTTGATTGTTCCCTTGAGAGTAGACAAAGGAGGGTAAAGGAAGGAGTAGGGAGAACAGTTAGGAGGCTATTGTGTTAACCTAAGTGAGGGATGCCAGTGGCTTAGAACGGACTGGTGGCTATGAAGTGGTAAAAAGTGATCTGATTCTGGGAATATATTGAAAGTGGAGTCAGGACAATAGACTTGTGACAAGAGCTGGATTAGAACAAAAACAGAAGTCCAGTATGACAGCCACCATTTTGGCCTGAGCAATTTGAACAAAAGAATAGCCGTTAGTTGAGATGAAAGAGATGCAGAAGCGGGTGGGGACTGGGGAACTGATGGTTCTACTTTGCTTCAAAAAACAGCAATTACAAATGTTTTAACATTTTATTCTGTTATAGGAATGTTAACTTATTTGATCGTTACAAAAGCCATGAGGCTAATAATATTATCCCAATTTCACCGAATAGAACAGAGAGATTATAACATTTTATATGTATATGGTATTCTTCTCAAATTACAAACAGAATTATTGAGTGTATTTGATTAACAACCAGTCTGTATGCACGGGTTGGCTTGGGTCATGACGCTCTGTAGGCAAGGCAATGTCTAGAAGAAAGATCCAGAAACTTTCTCTTTGTACTCAGAGGGGTTTTCTTTGTTGTTGTTGTTGTTGTTTGTCTCAACTGGAGGACTGCCTTTCATTTTAGGTTTTAATGTTCACACACACCTAAGTACTAAAGCAAACATTTCTCCAAATTTTATCCATGGATTGTTTAGCCCTATCTAGATTTTCTGATTACTTACACATATTTCCAGACAAATATCCAGTAGCAGCACCTCTGCATTTCCACTGCTTTTAATGTTTCACTTACTCTTACTTTTTACTGTGGTAAGAAATGGCACCAAAACTTAGAAAATGACGACAAACACAGATTACTTACATTTGTTACTTGAGGGCTACGTGTAAGTTGAGCTAAGTGGGTTGTGTCTGATACGCTAAATTCAATTAAGCTCTATAACTTCTTATTCTTGAATCCAAAGTCAGAGGTAAATAGGGGAAATATAACTACACTCCAGGCCCCTGCAAGATTGAAAGATATGTTGATAATACCCAATGCATGTGGGATGGGAGTTAAATCCAAATTTCATTTAATCTGAAATGATAGGGTGACTTGCGTTCATATCTGGGTTAAATATTCTCTAATAAAAAACAAACAACAAACAAACAAAACTGTTCTGAATCCTAATAACAGTATAGGGTATGAGCAGTACAGCTGTGGAGGAAAATCTGGAAGATGGGAAATTTCTAATGTAAGATTAATATTGTAAATCAAGAATTGTCTTCACTTTCTCTCATCCTCTATTCTCTATTCTGATTTATACTAGTTTAATAAACCACTTTGGGGCTATATTACATTTCACGTACTATTTACCAAATTTATATTGTTCCTGCAGTTTTTCTTTTGCCACAGACTGTGAAGCCATGGAAGACCTAGAGTTACTGAAATTATATATGCACTTTGGGAGTGTGAATTCAGTAATGTGTGTATGAGTTAGTTGAGCCAAATAACTTGCACCTAGGACTTCTGGTAATCAATTCAAGTATCTTTCTACTGTTATTTCCTTTTACCAAATACTTACTGTTGATGAATTGGGAAATAACCTTTTTGGATATTCACTTAAATTAATCTAAAATAGAAAGTTAACAAAAAGCCCTTAAGTTGTTAAAATACACTTTCTACTTAACCTTGAAGAACATGTTGAATACAACATCCAGAGTGTCACTATCAAAGTGTCACTACTCAATATCCTCTCTTTCACCCTCAGCAAATATTTCCTTGTGATGCACCCAGAAACCAATAATTAACCTCCAGATTCATATAATCCAGGTTCTTTTCTTTTTAAGCATATCAGGCCATATCAGGGATATAAATTCTCTTCTGATACTTCAGCTAATGATCTGATCAAAATATCATGATTTCTTATAACTGCACTACATTATAATGATTTTGTAAACTGGAGCTTGTTTTGCTAGGAAAAGCCAAGAAAAGAGCAAGCAGCAATTAAATATGAGCTCCTTCCCACGCAGACCAAGGACTTAGGGTGGTGGAAAATTAGAGCAACTGTTGAAAAAATTACTTGCCTTTTTGTTTATAATCTTTTCTCCAAAAGACTTGAGTATATGCTTAAGGTAGGCTAAGGGTCTAATTATCCATTAAACTTTCTGAAACTCAACTTGTGATTTTTAAATAAAACATATTTTTTAAAATTTCTTTGTAATTATTAAATAATTACATTTCTGAGGCTTGACGTTTCTCCAAGTCATGAGGGTACCAAGATCATTAACTGTTCACGTGAAAATACTACCTAACCTCTCTGTGTGTATTAATAAGTTTTATTTTATTTTATCGCTTAAATATCGATTCAGAATAAATGTTATTCTGAACTAAGTACTTATACCTGATTTGCAGAGGCCTTTATAACCTAAATTCTTTGAGAAATTGTATTGCCTGCCAGCTCTATACTCTGTCACAATATTCCATGTGTCATTCTGGCACATTAGAGCTTTTACCACAATATAGAAGCTTTGCTTTCAGCTTTCATAACATTTGAAATTTGCACATTTATTATACTTAGTTTACACATAACCCACCCAGTAATTATTTCTTTAGGATTTACTATGGGGGAAAAATAAATAAATGAATATCCTATGCCACACGACCCTAAACTACATTCAGCTTATTTCCTCAGGTGTATTTAAATAAATATGTAAAATCTTCATGACGGAATCAGGTTAATGTTAGCAGGAGGCATTTAATGCAACGAAAATGGATAGGTAGTTAATTTTGGTTGTAGCAATAATTTAAGACTCTTAACAGTGGTACCTTTGAACCATAAGATCTTTGCAAAAAAGGAGATGTTAATATTCTCCTCTGAGGATGATATACATGTATGTTTAGATAATTTTAACTTTTAACATTATCACTTGCACATTTCTACAAATGACTTACAATAATTGAATGACCTCAATTCTATGAGTTTTAGGCTGCATAAATACATGCATGCGCACACGCGCGCACACACACGATGCTATGTTCTAGCACATTACTTAGATCCTCAAAATATTATTGTCATTGACCTTATTATTTTGAACATATTCTACACATTAACAATGTAAACCCCCAAATATGTACGACTCTTACACATCAATCAAAAGTATCCAAATCTGGCCGGGTCCCGCTCACGCCTGTAATCCCAGCACTTTGGGAGCCCGAGGTGGATGGATCACGAGGTCAGGAGATCGAGACCATCCTGGTTAACATGGTGTAACCCCGTTTCTACTAAAAAAAATACAAAAAATTAGCCTGGCGTGGAGGCGGGCGTCTGTGGTACCAGATACTTGGGAGTCTGAGGCAGAAGAATGGCGTGAACTCGGGAGGCAGAGCTTGCATTGAGCTGAGATCGTGCCACTGTACTGCAGCCTGGGATACAGAGCAAGACTCCATCTCAAAAAAAAAAAAAAAAAAAAAAAAAAGTATCCAAATCCCCTTTGGGAGGTGAATACATAAGTTAACTGTGGTATATTCAGACAGTAAAATATCTTTCAGCACTAAAATGAGCTATGAAGCCATGAAAGACACAGAGGAAGCTTAAATGCATATTACTAAGTGAAATAAGATAATCTGAAATGTCCAATTATATGACATTCTGGAAAAGGCAAAACTAAGGAGACAGTAGAAAGATCGGTGGTTGCCGGGGATTAGATTGGAAAAAAAATGAATAGGCAGAGCACCGAGGACTTCTAGGGCAGTGAAAGTATCTGAGACTGTAATGGTAGATGCACGTTATTATACATTTGTCCAAACCCATATGAATACAACACCAAGAGTGAACCGTAATGTATTATGGACTTTTTGTGACTATTATGTGTCAATGTAAGTTTACTAATTGCAGCTAATGTGCCACTTTGGTGGTGCATATGGATAATAGTGGAGGCTACGCATATGTGTGGGAGGTGGGGTTAGACGATATGTAAGAAATCTCTGTACCTTTCAATTTTGCTGTAAATTAAAACACCTCTAAAAATTAACGTCTTTAAAAAAAATAATAAATATAACATGAGCAGAGAAAGGTTTACGTTTCTTTTCAACATCTTGGAATAAATGAAAGGTGTTTTCTTTTTTTTTTTTTTTTTTTTTTTTTTTTTTTTTTGAGACGGAGTTCTGCTCTTGTGCCCAGGCTGGAGTGCAATGGTGCCGTCTGGGCTCACCGCAACCTCCACCTCCCGGGTTCAAGTGATTCTCCTGCCTCAGCCTCCTGAGTAGCTGGGGTTACAGGCACGCGTCATCACGCCGGGCTAATTTTGTATTTTTAGTAGAGATGGGGTTTCTCCATGTTGGTCAGGTTGGTCTCGAACTCCTGACCTCAGGTGATCCACCCGCCTTGGCCTCCCGAAGTGTGGGATTACAGGCATGAGCCACTGCGCCCCGCCAAAAGATGTTTCTTAAACATAATTTTAGAATATATGCATTATCTATGGGAACCTAATTAGCATCACACTGGCTAAGGGAGTTTAACTTCTCTAATGTGTATGGAAAATGCAAAGACTTTTCTGTAAATTATTTTCTTATGCTGGGAGGAAATTTATAATCCCAAGGTAGAGGCAAACATATACTATACATATAATATATATTTGTTACATCACATATACATTATATTATATGAAGTGTTTATATATATAATACGCGTCATATATTGATTTAATATATAAGCATATTACATATTTTATAAATATAATTTTATATTTAATAATATTACCTAAATATATCTTCTGATTCAGCGTCTTCACCCTACTACTTCCTTCTTCAAAATTTGCCTTGTGGCTTTAAACCATGACGACTAGGGTATCTCCAACCCAACAGCACTTGAGTCTCTAATATCCTCTCTTGTAGTCTAGTGCTTCACTGTTTTATGGCCCTTGATGCTGGTCCTCTTTAGATTATTTTTTATGTCACTGTACTGTGGTCAGTGCCTCCATTTGCACTGATCACATCTGGTGCCACTCACTCCACTGACGTTAAATTACTATGGATGTTTTAATACACAGTGCAGCTAATAGATCTGCCATTATCACTAACAGTCTTGATTCTTTTATCACAACTAGTGGTACAGCTTTTATCCAGTTGTTTCTGTTGAGTTAGCTACTGCTGTTGTTGGGTTTTTGTTTGTTGGTTTTTGTTTTTGATTTTGTTACCACCATTCTCGTACTTAAATTCTAACAGTAAACTTTCTGCCACTTTTAATTACCGTTGTTCAGATCAGTCAATTCAACAGATATTTTTTAAGCATCTAGACTAACCACCCAGGATTAGTGCTATGTATGAGGGAAATAGACATAGTCCCAGCCCTCAGGACATTAATAATTCTCAGGTAGCAGCAAACAGATATTGTATCTCAGTGAGCATTTTACAAATGAATGTTCATGATTTTACAATTGCTTCTGCTCTTGCCTTCTGGCACTCAGTCACTGCTCCATATCCTAAAAAGTTTGCTGTGGACAATATAGGGATTAGAAACACATTATTTATTAACTAAAAGTAGGTCCTTACTTAGGGTTCTTCAAAAAGCTATCACTGCCTCATATTAAAATGCTTTGACCTTTATTTTCTATCTTGATGCTTTATCTGTGTTTTCCACACAGTTATTTATAACGTCTCTCCTTTCTTTTTCATTTTCTGGCACACTTACATTTATGAGTGTAAATGCCAGAAAATGCCAGAAAACACTATAAATAGTAAAGCAAACTTTTAAGTTTTTTTTTGTTTTACTTTTTTACCTCTGCCAGTACTTAACAACTTTTACGCTTTTGTACACACCATTTTAAAATGTAAAAATCCCCAAAATGTTTTCTCTATGTTATCGCCATATAATACATTTAATAAAATTCACCTAGATTTTTAAAAACATTGCAATCCATTAGCAAAATTATAATTTTGTGTTAAATAATATAGAAATTCAATATAGAAGTTATAGTACTGGACTGTTATATTCCTTTTTATGCCTCAATTGAAGACCAATCCATAGAAGACATTTTATTTTAAAATTAAATTTCACAAGTTATTTAAATACAAATCTCAAAATATAAGAATTTATAGACTTTGTGTCATAATAAGTTGAAAATGGCATCTTTATATCTTTACTCAATTGTAATACATCACAAATATTGATAACTTAGCTTCAAAGTAACAGACGTAAAAAACTAGTAGTCAAATGAGGACATTTCAACAATTTTTGTCTTAATTATTTTTATTATCCTGTTTATAAAATAACTGTTTTTCATACTCTCCTGTGAAAGAAATTTAAAATTACATTATATATAAATCTATACATGGAAAATAACATGAAGAATTACCACAATAACAGAATTAATGTAAAATATGTAACTCTTTCATCTAAATAAGTTGGTTCAAAGCTGTTCAGTGGCTTTTGCCTGTAACCCCAGCACTTTAGGAGGCTGAGGCATTCGGATCACTTGAGACCAGGAGTTCAAGACCAGCCTGGCCATCATGGTGAAACCTCGTCTCTACTAAAAATACAAAAATTAGCCGGGCATGGTGGCACATGGCTGCAATCCCAGCTATTCAGGAGACTGAGGCACGAGAATTACTTCAATCTGGCAGGGGGAGGTTGCAGTGAGCCGAGGATACACCATTGCACTCCAGCCTGAGTGAGAGAGCAAGACTCTGTCTCGAAATAAAATAAGCTGGATAAATATCTTCTTGGCTTGAATTTCCGGGTATCTTTCCAATTTTATGTGTGTTACCAGAGTCCTAATTATATCTCATTTTATCCTTATTGTATCTGATGCCAGTGCATTTTGTTATCTAGTATTTAAACATGGATGCTACAGCATTCATACATGGCAACACAATTAATATGAAAAGAATAAAAATGTGACAATCAGTGACTAATGGCTTGAGATTTATAACACCATTGAGAGATTTTATTGATTTAAGTTCATCTAGGATACAGATTAAAATTATCATCTAAGTTCAAAATAGAAATATCCACAGTGATACAATCTGCTCTTCTTCAAAGTTTATTATTTTTATATAGTGACACTTAGTAAAATTATTTATGTTCTCATTTCAGTGTGCATGAATAAGAGAATGTCTGTGTTACATCAGAATATGTTTGTAAGGGCCGGGCGTGGTGGCTCACTCCAGTAATCCCAGCACTTTGGGAGGCCAAGGCGGGCGGATCACGAGGTCAGGAGACCGAGACCATCCTGGCTAACACAGTGAAACCCTGTCTCTACTAAATATACAAAAAATTAGCTGGGAAAGGTGGCGGGTGGCTGAGGCAGGAGAATGGAGTGAACCCGGGAGGCGGAGCTTGAAGTGAGCCGAGATCGCGCCACTGCACTCCAGCCTGGGCAGCAGAGCGAGACTCTGTCTCAAAAAAAAAAAAAAAAAAAATTGTATGTAAGAAGGGAGTAGAATATGTAAGACATATTTTATATTTTGAAGAAAAATTATTATTTGATTTTTACATTTGTAAATGACCTTTTATATAAAAATATTCAACAGCCAGCCTGAAGATGAATTTGTATTTCTTTAATATTTAAAATAGCCAAATAAAGTCCAGGACTGAGTATTCTAAGATAACTTTCTGTAATCATGGAAATGTTCTATATTAACACTGTACAAAACAGTAGCCACAATCAATACATGGTTTGCTAAGTTCAAATGCACATTAATTAAAGCTTAATACATTTAAATATACACTTGCCACGTCTCACATGATCAAAAGTGACTCATGACTACCATCTTGGGCAGTGGGGATATGTATTTCCATCATTATAGATACTTCTCTGTGAGTACTGTGTTCTGGATCATTTCATGTAGTGCATCTAAATATTAAATGAATTCAAGTTAATCTTCAGGCTGGCTATTGAATATTTGTATACCAAAGATAATTTTCATATTCAAAAAGGAAAGAATGATTTTGCAGAATGTAAATATATATCTTAGCACATACATAGAAGTGTGTTAAAACTGGTCAATTTAATATGCTTTGGTTCCCAGAAAAGTAAGTCAACCTACCTCAAATATAACCCTGTTTCTAATCTCTTATATGAAGGAATAGTAATTCTAAATAATATCAGAGCTCTAAGATGATAAAGATTTATAGAATGAGATCTGTGGAACATTAAACATACTCTTGAAGTAATTAAAGAAACTATAACACAGTTAAGTAAAATTCTCCATATAGACTTCTGCTTCTATACAAACTAACTGTTTGGATTTGCCTTCTCACACAGAATATATATGCTCTAACTATTTTCAGAAATTGAACATAGGCAGCACAAGACTGTAGTCCTTGAAAGAAGAGAAATACATAAATGAGCCCTGTGATTTTCCTTGGTATCTTCCTTGAAGCAGTTTTCTTTTGCAGCACAGCGAAGTGAATCTCAGACAAAAGAGTCATCTCCGTGAGCAGAGAAAGGAAGGCGTGTAGTTCTGGACTGCTGAAGTGGATCAGATTAGTAAGGCAGCTTACCCAAGAAGAGGAAATCATGAAAGGTAAAAGGTGGGCAGAAATCTGCATAAGAATTCACTATGCGTTCTAATCTGAAGCCTCAACTATGCCGGCCTAGTGGCAAAAACTCCATGAGGACTAATAGTTATCACTGACAAAGCCTAAATGTTGAACAGTAATAACCATTGGTCATGCCGTACTAAAGTACCCTGGAGTTCCAGCTCAGTCAGAGTGAAGAGACCTCACTGAGTAAATGAGTGATCAGCTAAGAGTCAATTAAGATCAAACATAGAGAAAATTACCACCCTACAAGAACAAACTACCATGAATTTGAAGTTAAAATATTTCTACAAGAGAAATATAAGGCCAATTACTTTGCTGGTAAATTTCACTAAGGAAGGAAAAACCCACCAATTTTATAAAACGCTATTAAGAAATAGAAAAGGAAGGATGACACCTCAGTTTGATTTATTAGGCCAGAATAACACTGCTATCAAAATCTGTCAAAGGCAATGTAAGAGTATACTTCTACAGATCAATATCCCTCATAAATATTGACACAAAAATATCTAACAAAATTTCAGCAAATTGAATCCAAACACATGAATTACTAAGTGGTGTTGATCCACGGCATTTAAGAGTTTCTGTTTGTTTATATTCATTCTGTAGTCAGTTTAATCTCTTAAGGTAAAAGAGAAATAAAAAAAATCAGATCAAATTAACAGATGATTTTTAAATTAAAACTCAACAAAAACTCTTGTTAAAAACTCTTGGTAATGTAGAAATACACAAAAATTTTCAATCTGATAACGCAGATTAAAACTTGGCATTAACATGCTACTTTGTGTTGAAATAAAGAACAATTTCCTTTTAAAATCTAGAAAAAGTTGTGATGATCAGTCTGACAATTTCTATTCAGCATTTTCCTGATGGTCCCAGCGAGTAAGTGAAGCAATAGAAGAAAATATTAATAAAATGTTTAAAGACTGGAAATAAAAAATGATCTGTTCATGTATACAAAATATTTTGTATAGAAAGTCCTGAAATCTATAGTATCTATTGTACCATTAAGTTTGTCTTTTTTGAACTTCAAACCAACAAAGATCAGGAAAGACAAAGAAGGGCATTACATAATGGTAAAGTGTTCAATTAAACTGTTTTGTATTATTTTTAAAATTTTACCTTTACATCGTTTGCTGCTATATTGTCCTTGTATCCTGAAACCTTAACAAATGTAATAAATATATTAAGACTTAAATGTAAAATCCAAAATTATAAAAGCCCTGGAAGACAACGTGGGCAATATGATCCTGGACCTAAGAACTAGCAAAGGTTTCATGACAATGACATCAAAAGCAATTGCAACCAAAGCAAAAATTGACAAGTCGGATCTAATTAAAGTTAAGAGCTTCTGCATAGCAAGGGAAACTATCAGTAGAGTAAACAGACAACCTATGGAATGGGAGAAAATATTTGCAAACTATGCCTCTGATAAAAGGTCTAATACCTAGAATCTACAAGGAACTTCAACAAATTTGCAAGAGAAAACCAAACAACCCCATTAAAAAGTAGGCAAAGGAAATGAACAGATATTTTTTAAAAGAAGACATACATGCAGCCAAGCTCAGCATCACTGAACATTAGAGAAATGCAAATCAAAATCACAATGAGATACCATCTCACACCAGCAGAATGGCTGTTATATAAAAGTCATAAATAACAGATGATGTCAAGGTTGCAGAGATAAAAAGGATCAACTTATACACTCTTGGTGGGAGTATGAATTAGTTCAACTGTTGTGGAAAACAATATGGCGATTCCTCAAAGAGCTAAAAGCAAAACTCATTTGACCCAACAATCCCATGACTTGGGAACATACCCAGAGTAATATAAATCATTCTACCATAAAGACATACACACAAATATTTGTTGCAGCAGTATTTACAATAGCAATGACATGGAATCAACCTAAATGTCCATCAATGACAGATTGAATAAAGAAAATCTGGTACATATGCACCATAGAATATTATGCAGCCATAAAAAAGGAGATCATGTTTTTTGTGGGAACATGGATGGAGCTGGAGGCGGTTATCCTTAGCCAACTAACACAGGAGTAGAAAACCACATACCTCATGTTCTCACTTGTAAGTGGAATCTGAATGATGAAAACTCATGAATGCAAAGAAGAGAACAACAGAAACTGGGGTCTACTTGAGAGTGGAGGGTGACAGGAGGGAGATGAGCAGAAAAGATAACTACTGGGTACTGGGCTTTATGCCTGGATGACAAAATAACCCATACAACTAACCCCCATGACAGGAGTTTACCTCTGTAACAAACCTTCACACGTACCCCTGAAACTAAAACTTAAAAAAAAAAAGTAAAACATGACATACTTAAGAATGCATTTTATAATGTGCATACATTCATGGACTGGAAAACTCACTTTTGTTAGCATATCAATAACCTCCAATTTGGCTTATAGATTTAATATATTTCCAATCAAAAATCCATCATTTTATTAATAAAAATATTGATAATTGATTCAAAAATTGATAGTCAAAACAATCTTGAAATCTAGGCTACTACAAAATAATAAAATCTAGAATATTTCAAAGTAATCCTGAGAAGACAATAACAACAGTAACATAACAGTGTTAGAGGACTTACTACATATTATTCCATGACTTCATATAAAGCCACAGTAGGTATTGATATAAAGAGATCAGTAGAAAGGAAAGAAAAGAACAAAAATATATTAACACAAGCCCTATCAATGGATTTTCAAAGCTGGCTAGCTAATGCAGTAAGGAAAGGCTTTTCATTTAATGATTTAAATGATGCTGGAATAGTACACACATTTGGAAGAACAATTAACTGAATTTAAAACATGTGCATAATATCACAAACCTACATATTTGCCATAAAAATATCAATTAGATACAGCTTAGCTGTAAACATAAAAGATAAAATTATGACAATTCTAGTAGACTACATAGAATATTTTTAGAAAATTTACACTAAATATAATATTAAATGATGTATTAAATGTTACATAATATATTAAATGTTACTTAGTCAAAATAAATAACATTTCTAATGAAAAGATACCAAAAGAAAATGAAAAGATAAACCACTAAATAGGCAAATATATATGCAATGCCTGAAACAGAAATGATATCCAGAATATGTAGACATACATATATCAGATAGATGTACACACACTTTCACACACACATACGTATAACCTAAAATGAATTTTTTTAAAAAATGAATAACACAATTTAAAACTGTATAAAATACTTAAGGAGACATTTAGCAAATAAGACTAATTAATGGTCAATAAGCACATGAAGATGTGCTTAGCCTCAGTTAATCAAGGGAAATACCAACGGAGGTTACATTGAGATATTATTTTTTATGTACTAGAACATCTAAATTAAAGAGACTGGTTAACATCAAATCCTAGCTAAGATGTGGAGCAACAAGAACTCTCATATATTGCCTGGATGTATAAAATGGGATGACTATTTGAAGAACTATGAGGCACCTAAGATTGACACATATGACCACGTTAAGACCCAGAAATTCTACTCGAGAAAAATTAAAATATACATTTAGGAAAAAACAATTTTAGAAGATTTAGTCGTAAAAACTGGAACCTGGAAACAAAATAAACATCCTTAAGTGGAAGACTAGATGTCTGAATTGTGACACAGTTACACAATGGGGTATTACTCAGAAATAAACAAACTACACTAATGGATACACATCAAAAACGTATGCCAAAACAGAATCCAAAACTAAAGGGTTTACATAGTATGAGTCTATTTATTTGAAGTTAAAGAATAGACAAAAGATACAGATGATGATGTAGTTTATATGATGATTATAGGATAGCTGGTTTTAAGCCTGCAGAAAAAAAGTTTCTGAAGTAACAGAACATGTCATATGGTGACTGAAGTGTTGGTTACATAAATGAATACGTTTGTTAAAACATTGATCTTACGTTTGGATGTCATTTATTTCACTCATGAAAACTCTTCCTCTCAAAAAAATCACCCAAAGATATGGGACAATTTTGAATTAATTAATTATGAAAGATCAAATTTCAATATATTATATCGAACATAATTTGCAGCATAAAAGTGCAGCAAAAAGCTCTCAAATTCTGTGTAAAAGATTTGTCAGGAAAACATTACTTTTAGACAAAATTTTTATATTTAGAAGATACTCTGAAATTTGCAGCAACATACATAGAACTGGAGGACATTATGTCCAGTGAAATAAGCCAGGAACAGAAAGTTAAACACTGCTATGATCAGACTCGTGTATGGAAGCTAAAAATGGTTGATCTCACAAATTGGAACAGAGGATACTGGAGGCGGGAAGGGTGGGGAGAAGGCAAGGATAAGGAGAGATTTGTTATAAGACATAAAATTATAGCAAGATAGGAAGAATGATAGCTAATGTTTAAACCACTATGGGATGACTACAGTTAACAGTAATATATTATGCAGTTCCAAATAGCTAGAGGGATATTGAATGTTCCCAGCATGAGGAATTGATAAATGTTTAAGACGATAGATATGTTAATTATCCTGATCTGATCACTATACATTATTTGGATTGAAACATCATTATGTACCCCATGAATATGTACAATTATTATTTGTCAATTAAAAATAACATTAGAAAAATTTAAAAAGTTCAGTTTCATGGTCTCTGAAAACATAAAAAGACATGAAATGAAACCAGATTTTTTATTTTATTTCACAAAGGTATTTATTATTTTAGAAGGTTGACAGTCAAAAAAATGTATTTGAACATTGGAGTTTCATTTAAGAAACTTGAATGAGTTTATAACAGTTTCTTAAGTGGTAAACGTGAAGGTGAATAAAAGCAAGTTTTCTACATCCAAATGTCACATTTTTTCCTTTATACAGAGTCGTTTCTCATTAGTTGAAAACTGCGCATACAAATAATACACAATACTTTTTGTTAAGATAAAGGAATCATTTCTCATACTTCTGATATACATATGTACATACATATGTACACACACTCACACATGTACACCACATTTTATTTATCTACTCGTTGATTGATGGGCATTTGGGATAGTTCCATATTTTTACAATTGAGAAACTTGCTGCTATAAACATGCCTGGGCAAATATCTTTTTCGTATAATGACTTTTCCTCTGGGTAGATGCCCAGGAGTGAGATTGCTGTATCAAATGGTAGATCTACTTTCAGTTCTTTAAGGAATCACCACAGTGTTTTCCATAGTGGTTGTACTAGTTTACATTCCCACCAACAGTGTGAAAGGGTTTCCTTGGCATCTAAGCCAACATCTATTCTTTTTTGATTTTTTGATTATGGTCATTCTTGAAGGAGCTAGGTGGTATCACATTGTGGGTTTGATTTGCATTTCCCTGACAACTAGTGATGTTGGACGTCTTTTTTTAAATATGTTAGCCATTTTACATCTTCTTTTGAGACGTATCCATTCATGTCCATAGTCAAAATTTTTTTTATTATACTTTAAGTTCTAGGGTACATATGCAGAACGTGCAGGTTTGTTACATAGGTATACATGTGCCATTTTGGTTTGATACACCCATCAACTTGTCATTTACATTAGGTATTTCTTCTAATGCTATCCCTCCCCCAGCCCCCCACCCCCTGACTGACACCAGTGTGCAATGTTCCCCTCCCTGTGTCCATGTGTTCTCTTTGTTCAACTCCCACTTATGAGTGAGAACATGCGGTGTTTGGTTTTCTCTTTTGTGTTACTTTGCTGAGAATGACAGTTTCCAGTTTCATCCACGGCACTGCAAAGGACATGAACTCACCCTTTTTTATGGCTGTGTAGTATTCCATGGTGTATATGTGCCACATTTTCTTTATCCAGTTTATCATTGATGGGCATTTGGGTTGGTTCCAAGACTGCTATAGTGCACAGTGCTGCAGTAAACATACGTGTGCATATGTCTTTATAGTAGAATGACTTATAATCCTTTGAGTATATACCCAGCAATCCCATTGCTGGATCAAATGGTATTTCTAGTTCTACATTCTTGAGGAATTGCCACACTGTCTTCCACAATAATTGAACTAATTTACACTCCCACCAACAGTGTAAAAGTGTTCCTGTTTCTCCACATCCTCCCCAGCATCTGTTGTTTCCTGACTTTCTAATGATTACCATTCTAACTGGCATGAGATGGTATCTCATTGTGGTTTTGATTTGCATTTCTCTAATGACCAGTGATGATGAGCATTTTTTCATAAGTTTGCTAGCTGTATAAATGTCTTCTTTTGAGAAGTTCTGTTCATATCCTTTGCTCATTTTTTATGGTTTGTTTTTTTTTCTTGTAAATGTATTTAAGTTCTTTGTAGATTCTGGATAGTAGCTCTTTGTCAGATGGATCGATTGCAAAAATTTTCTCCCATTCTGTAGGTTGCCTGTTAACTCTGATGATAGTTTCTTTTGCTGTACAGAAACTCTTTAGTTTAATTAGATCCCATTTGTCTATTTTGGCTTTTGTTGCTATTGCTTTTGGTGTTTCAGTCATGAAGCCTTTGCCCA
This sequence comes from Chlorocebus sabaeus, assembly GCF_047675955.1. Lineage (NCBI taxonomy): Eukaryota > Metazoa > Chordata > Mammalia > Primates > Cercopithecidae > Chlorocebus > Chlorocebus sabaeus. Next base: position 78,360,467 of record NC_132905.1, read on the forward strand.
TCCCTATGTCCTAGATGTTATTGCCTAGGTTTTCTTCTAGGGCTTTTATGGTTTTAGGTCTTACATTTAAGTCTTTAATCCAACTTGAGTTAATTTTTTTATAGCGTGTAAGGGGGGGATCCATAGCCCAATTTTGATGGGATTGTTTGTTTTGTTCTTGCTGATTTGTTTGAGTTCCTTGTAGATTCTAGATATTAGTTATTTGTCTGATGTATAGATTACGAAGATTTTCTCCCACTCTGTGGAATATCTGTTTTCTCTGCTGATTATTTATTTTGCATTGCAGAAGCTTTTTAGTTTAATTAGGTCCCATCTATTTATCTTTGTTTTTGTTGCATTTGCTTTTGGGATTTATTTATTTATTTATTTATTTATTTATTTATTTATGTATTTATTTATTGAAAGGATCTCCCTCTGTCACCCAGGCTGGAGTGCAGTGGCACAATCTCGGCTCACTGCATCCTCCACTCCCGGGTTCAGGTGATTCTCCCGCCTCAGCCTCCTGAGTAGCTGGGATTATAGGCACATGCCAGCACAGCCCAGGTAATTTTTGTATTTTTAGGAGAGACATGGTTTCAACATATTGGTCAGACTGGTCTCAAACTTCTTACCTTAGGTGATCCGCCCACCTTGGCTTCCCAAAGTACTGGGATTACAGGCATGAACCACTGTGCCCAGACTGCTTTTGCATTCTTTGTCATGAAGTCTTTGCCTAAGCAAATGTCTAGAAAGGTTTTTTTTTTCAATGTTATCTTCCAGAATTATTATGGTTTCAGTTTTTAGATTTAAGTCTGTGATGCATCTTCAGTTGATTTTTGTATAAGGTGAGAAATGACGATCCAGTTTCATTCTTCTACATGTGGTTTGCCAATTATCCCTGCACCATTTGTCAAATAGGGTGTTCTTCCCCAACTTGATGTTTTTGTTTGCTTTGTTGAAGATCAATTGACTCTAAGTATTTGGCTTTACTTCTGGGTTCTCTATTCTGTTCCATTGATCTATATGCCTATTTTTGTACCAGTACCATGCTGTTTTGGTGACTGTGGCCTCCAGATTTGTTCTCTTTGCTAGTCTTGCTTTGGCTATGCAGGCTCTATATTGGTTTCGTATGAATTTTAGGATTGTTTTTTCTAGATCTGTGAACAATGATTTTGGTATTTGGATGGGAATTGCACTGAATTTGTAGATTGCCTTTGGCAGTATGGTCATTTTCACAATATAGATTGTGAAAATAGGATGATCCCTGCGCATGGGATGTGTTTCCATTTGTTTATGTCATCTATGATTTCTTTTATCTGCGTTTTGGAGTTTTCCTTGAAGAGGTCTTTCACTTCCTTAGTTAAGTATATTCCTATGTATTTTATTTTTTATTTTTGCAGCTATTGTAAAATGGGTTGAGTTCTTGAGTTGGTCCTTAGCTTGGTCGCTGTTGGAGTATAGCACTACTGATTTGTGTACATTAATTTTTTATCCTGAAACTTTACTGAACTCATTTACCAGTTCTAGGATCTTTTTTGGATGAATCTTTAGGGTGTTCTGGTTATATAGTCAGGTCATCAGCAAACAGTGACAGTTTGACTTCCTGTTTACTGATTTGGATGCCCTTTATTTCTTTCTCATGTCTGATTGCTCTGGCTAGGACTATTTTGATGAATGTTTTAAAAACCCCAAAATTGTCGTATTACTACAATTACTTACATGCCTCATGTGGGATGCAGCATTTATCACATAAGCATATGCCTGATATATTGCAGGCCAAATTCCTTCAAATTTTAACACAGAAATCCACCCCAAAAAGTGCTAATCCATTCTTTAGCAAGTTTCAAGCGCATTTATTACATTCTGCAAATTATTTGAACCATAAACACTCTCTTAATAGAAGACTAACGAAATCATTGCTGCGATTTTTCTATAATAAGCCCAGCTGGGGATTAAATGGCAGGGCTCTGCTCTCTCAGCTGCAGAAACTGATGGTCAAAGCTGTCCTTCTTTTGTCCAAGTGGTCATTTGGCTGAGTGTTACAATTATGCTACTGCACCTGCAGCATTAAGTATTAGCTTAAATTCCTATTTGTAAATAGATAAATTCACAACCCAATTATTTAGAAACCATTCCTCAGTTGCTCTGACCACCTCTGGGAAAAGGCGAAATATTATAAATACACTTAATTATAATTTGTTCAGGCCTAAACTCCCTCGACACAATTTTATCTTTTATTAAACTTTAACTTGCAAAGATGACAGCACATCTATGAAGAAAAAAGAAAATATGCAATGTGTCTTAATAATTCAGGATTTTTCCATTTTAAATGACAGACTTGGTCCACTCAGCAATTTAGAATAATATTCAAATTGATATTAAAACCAATTTTCATACACACTTTTATTTAGAAAAAATGTCATGCAGGGAAAATTAGAACTGTCTGTTTCAGTATTTGGTAATATATACCTGAATTAGGGCAAACTGCACTCAATTCTAACATTTATTTTTAGGTTCAGCCTACAAGCACCCACACATCAGAGTATGTTTTCTACCTCTGGTCACAACCCAAGACTATACACCCTACAAGTATACAAACTACATTTAAATCTGGGCTCTGAAAGTTAATGATACAGTCTTGAATAGGATCATTTCATCATTCTGGGCTTCATTTTCCTCATTTTTAAGACAGATATAAAATTATCATGCACACAGAGTTTTTGTGAGAGTCAATGTGATAATTTAAGTAAAGTCTTTAAAACAGTGCTTAGACTTTTATTAGGTTACTACTCTTACGTTTATGTTCATCTCTATCTTGAGAAGTGACCATATTATTATCAATGTTTTTCCAAGAACAGTTACTAGACTGTCTGCACATAATCCATTCTAAGCTTGAATAGAAATATCTGTTCTCATTTTCATTGCCATTCTTCCTTCATTTACATTCAAATCTCTCTTCCCCCTACAAATAATATACATATATATGTTTTATTTATCCATATACATGTATAGGTACACATACATCTACATATAGAATGTAAGACAGAGCACATGCTTATTTAATTATTCATTTAGTTTTCTTTATTTTATTTATTTATTTATTTTTTGTTTTTGAGGCAGAGTCTCACTCCATTGCCCAGGCTGGAGTGCAATGGCACGATCTCTGCTCACTGCAACCTCTGTCTCCAGGGTTCAAATGATTCTCCTGCCTCAACCTCCAAAGTAGCTGGGATTACAGGTGCATGCCACCACGCCCAGCTAATTTTTGTATTTTTAGTAGAGATGGGGTTTCTCCATGTTGGCCAGGCTGGTCTGGAACTCCTGACCTCAGGTGATCCACTTGCCTTGGCCTCCCCAAGTGATGGGATTACAGGCGTGAGCCACTGCTGCCAGTCGATTTAGTTTTCTAAAATCCTAATTTCAAGATTTAGAACAGTGTTAAGACATATCAGGAGCTCAAATGCTACTTGTGAAATAAATGAATAAATCTCCAATAGAGGTCTAAAGTTACCCTACTTTTCTACCACTACTATAAACCAATAGTGTATTGAAGATATATTTTGAAAAAATACTTCAAGATAAGATTTTACAAGTCAGAATAGTAAGTTGAAATATAGGCCCAACATTTAAATTCAATTCAATTGAGGAGCTTCCATATGAGAACAAAATTTAAAAATTATATTATGGTCTTAGTACAGTGTTACAGTTTCACTGACTATCGTATAAACTTCTTACTCAGAAATAATTTTTCTTCTTATTCAGAACTAATTTATTTTTCTTCTTACTCAGAAATAATTTATTCTGAGAATGTCCCTGTAATTTTCATTCTACTTTTTCCACATAATAATACTCCTTGAAATTTTGACACACATTTTATGGGTCATATTCAGTGCTAGAGACTTGTGCACTATGGAGTTTAGTAACTTGAAAGTAATTTTCCAAATACATCCAAAACTGCACATATTAATGTAAATGGATGTATTCCCATCTGACTTAAAAAAGTTATTTATAAATGAGCGATAACTGTGTTCATACTTTAAACCAAATACAGTTTCTCTTACAGATTTATCCTAAAGAAATTGCAAAAAAAAAAAAAAATTAGTTCAAATTTGTACATTACTACTCTTTTTAAAATATAAGAATACTAGAAACAAGAACACAGAATTAATAAAATCTTATTTAGACATTAAAATCATAATGTTAAATATAACAAAATCTGGAAAAGGCTTACCACATAAAGTTAGACATTATAATAATTGCTAAATCTATATTTTCAATAAATAAAATTTAGGTATACCAAATTTTCAAAAGCTGATGGGCAGTATGGGGTGATGTGGTTATTTTCTGTGCCATCACTGATGACTTGGGAAAGAGCAGCAAGACCTACTTATCGTGAATTATGAGAAAGTATAAATATTTGCCTCTTTTAGAAGTAGGGAAAGCAATGCAAATAATTTACAAGAGCAGAGCTAGCAATTAGTTTGCAGGTCTTCTTTGTCAACCAAATGCCCTCCATAAGCACAAGTGTCTTCTATATAAAATTTTAATAATTCTACAATTTTATATTTAAAGAGCTTTGTTTTAAATGGATAAGAACAGATACTATACTTGTTCTTACTCAATAGGCTGAGAAGCCAGCAAAGGGACAATAATTGTTGAAGGTGATGGATATGCTAATTGCCATGTTTTGGTGACTACACAATATATACATGTAAACACATATTTTACTTCATAAAGATGTACAATTATTATGTTAACTAAATTTTTAAAACAAGTTTTATACTAGTATTTTTTTTCCATTATAATAGCAAGTCATTTATTCAATTGTTTTAAATTTTAGCTCTTAGAAATAAATGAGAACATGTAAAGTTTGTGTTTGTCTTTCTGTTACTGGCTTATCTCACTTAACATAATGTTCTCCAGTTCCGTCCATTTTGTTGCAAATGGAAAGATCTCATTTTTTAATGGCTGAATAGTACTCCATTGTGTGTATGTACTCCATTATCTTTATCTATTCATCTGTCGATTGATACTTAGGTTACTTCCAAATCTTGGCTTGTGTGAATAGTGCTGCAATAGACATGGGAGTGCAGATATGTCTTTGATATATTAATTTCTTTTCTTTTGTGCATATTCCTAGTAGGAGGATTGTTGGATCGTATGGTAGCCCTATTCTTACTTATTTGAGGAAACTCCAAACTGTTCTTCATAGTGTTTGTACTAATTTACATTCTTATAACTGTATACGAGGGTTCCCTTTTCTTCACATCCTTGTCAGCATTTGTTAATGTCTGTCTTTTGGATAAAAGTCATTTGAACTGGAATGAGATAATGTCTTTCGGTAGTTTTGATCTGCATTTCTCTAATTATCAATGATGTTGAGTACATTTTTTGTATACCTATTTGGCATTTGTATGACTTATTTTGAGAATTATCTGGATTATTAGATTTTTTTTTTGTATAGAATTGTCTGAGATCTTTAAATATTCTTATTAATCCTTCAACAGACGGATATTTTGCAAAAATTTCCTCTCATTTTAGGGGGTATAGCTTTACTTTGTTGATAGTTAGCAGAGGCTGAGAAGGGTCAGGGATAACAGGAATGGATAACCGGTACAAATACATAGTTAGCTAGAATGAATAAGTATTTGATAACACCACATGTGATTATAGTCAACAGTAATTTATTGTGCATTTCAAAATAACTAAAACAGTGTAATTGTATTGTTTGTAACACTTTAAAAGGATAAATATTTGAGGTGATAGGTATGCCATTTACCTTGCTATGATTATTAAGCATTATATGCCTGAATCAAAATAATTTACGTGCCCCACAAATCATATACACAATATACTCTGAAAAATTAAAAATTGAAAAAATTGTAATTTATTCAATTATAGTCAATGATGTGACCACAAAATATAACACCATGTCTCTCATAAAACATCATCTACTATGTTTATCTAATCTCTTTTACAACAAATTTTCTATAATCCTACCATTCAATTTAAAATAAAACATATTCTTGTGAATTTTATTAAAGTATTACTAATGGTGCTTAAAGAAATAGTTTTGATAGGGTGATTTATTAAAAGCATTTTTGCATAGACTGTCTTTTTCGTAAATAGAATCTCACAAAATAGCTTATACTGTAAATAAACTATTTATTTTACCCATGAGGAATTTGAGTTCACAGAAAGATTATTTCCAAAAGGAATTTTAGGTATTTAGAAATTTTCTAAGGTTTTATTTATTTTTTCTATGTTGCATAGGCTATGCATTTCAACTTTTTAATAGTCAGCTGATTATATTCTGCTCAATTCTGGTAATTATTTTATCTTCACGACTTTCTGTATCCATGGTTTGCAATAAGTCATATTTGAGTAATTCATAGGGAAAACAAACAAACAAATTTGCTGTTTATTGGATTAGAGATCCTTAGTAAACTGAATAGCAGGCAAAAAAAAGTTAAATGTCTCACTGTTAGACATTTTACAATAGCCTTTTGCAAATTATTTCAGGTAATGTTATTTTAATAGGAATGGTAAATCCCGAGAATAACTAGGTAAATAACTTTTTAAAAATGTTTTATTTTTTCATAGAAACAGGTTTTTAAGGTGATTATTCAGAAACCAGTGTTGGCATGCACTTATCATTAGAAGGAAAATACATATGACCTTTTTTTGTTTATTTTGCTTATTTTGAAAGATGCTAGAAGAGTTACTGGTATATAACAGTTAGAGACATTGAACATCTCTTTTGATAGTAAGTGGTATATACTATGTATTTGCATAGTTGTTGGAAGAATTGTTTTTGTTTTCTTTTAGTGTGTTATTGTGGCAGGAAGAAAGAAAGAAAAAATGGTGTCATAACTAGGAAAGATCAACACCAATTGCTACCCTTTAATAAATATTACAACCTACAAGAAATGTTTTGTGTGAGTTATTTCTAAAATAACTTATATATTTTTGTATACATATAGAAAATGGATATATTTTTTCATTGATAAAACAAATTTAATGAGTTTATTCCAAACCGTGAGTTATAATTGGCAATGTCAACTATCAGACAAATAGCTTACCTCAAAGTCTGAGTTCTCAAATAGAGTATATTAGAACTGTTTTTATCATGGAGAAGAATTAAACACTTGTCTCTATAATCACTCATGGATGGATATGTTCAGTAAAAACTTCCAGTGTCCAGGCAACGGACAGAATCATTACTGTTAAAATACAATACTTGAACAGAATGAGCAACATCTAACATGGTGTTTATATAAGTTCCTGGCACAGAGTATATACTTAATAAATAATTATTAAATGAGGAAATTAAATTGAGACTATGAAGAGGAATGAGGAAATGGAATTAAGCATAACAGCGGGAAAAAGCTCATTAGCCTAAAAACTGTAGATCTTCAAAGTTATCCCTTTGTTACTCAAAGCAATACACCTCCAGAAGGATGTTAGAGGCATTAATACAGGTATAATTTTATTTGGCCCAAAATTTTCTTAGAAAGCATTGTCGCACAAAGTGTCTTTAATAAGAGTAGTGTTAACATCTCTATTAGGTGGACTTTTGTTCACTAATGAACACTAACCATTTCTTAAAAATTAAAAAATGTTTTAATTCATGTTAATTTTAAATGTTAAATTGGTATAATAAACTAGGGAATGAAGATCAGAGCCGAACAATTATTTCAACAAAAAGACCATAAAACTTTATCTTGACCAAGATTCCTGTCTTTCTGAAAAGTTAATACAATGGATGTCATGGAAGAGTTATCTTCAATTATGGTAATAATTATGAGATAAAAATGGAAGTCTACAAGTATTTGAGAAATAGAGTGTTAAATAGAATTAATCTACACAACTAAAATAAGGTATGTGTCCCCATTATAGTTCAAGTAAGTAAATGGTGAAAATAAGTTTGGTGAAACCACAAAGAATACAAGTCAATAACTGTTTGACTTAAAATAGTATTCTATCCATCAGTCTTTCAAATTTCCTATTTTTCTTTGATTATTCAGCATAATTATAACAATGCATTAAACAAAGATATCTAGGACATAACTACATATGGTTAGCTTGGATTTTGGCTTTTTAACCTCATTTCAAAAGGAAAATGATTGTAGTATTTAGAAAAAGTAATTCACAAACCAATTAAAATATTCCCATTCCTTCTTATATGATGGTAATTGCTTTCTAAGCATGTGTTAAATTTTATTGCACACAACTTAATTGAAGAGAAAAATTCATACTATTTAAATTTAAACTGTAGAATAATTGTCACTATATATATTTTTAGCATTCTGAATTCTAACAAACATTTCTCACCAGAACAAACATATAAATCAGGGATTTTGTTATTCAAAGCATGTGAATATTTTTATAATTAAAATAAATGGCATGATTACACTGAAACACACATATACCTCAACAAAACAAAGTAACTTTATAGACATGTTTTTCAAATATTATGCTTGAATGAAGGATGATAATTTAAAGGACAGAGAAATGACGAAACCACCTTGGAGCCTACCCCTATTTCTCGCCATACCATGAGTATAGCAGGAAGGTAGACACAAAGAGGAGTGGGTGTTAACATGAGTAACATTTCCCATGCCATATATGTATAATGTTTATTCTATATGCTAAGATTTCCAGAAATAACTCTCCTTTTGGAGATTTCTCTAAAGATTCTCTTTTTCTCCCAATCACAGAAGCACGTAAGTGGTAGCATACTTCCATCTATCTACATTGCAATTTCTTTTTTTACCGGTACTCTTCGTTTTATAAAACTTAATAAAATCTCTCTTCCATCTTCCATCCTACAAGTTTCTGTTTGTTGTCACCTCTCTATCTTCTGGCCAAACTCCCTCTTCTATGGAGAACTAGACATTTGACTTAAAACCCTCTTCACTAAAACTGCTACCATTACTTAAACTAACCTCAGTGTCCATGGTCGCTGCCTACCAAACATCTTGGCTTTAGTTGTCCGTCAGCATCCAATCCCCTTGTTATATTATAGAACTAATTATCTGGACTATTTTCCCTTATAAAGTATACTTCATGTTTCTATGCAGTATAGATCTGTTACTCAAGCTATTTTTATAGCACCTATTTGGCTCTGATATTTTTTCTTTCATAGTAAACTTTCAAATCTTCTAGATCAATCTTCGTTTTTAAAAAATCTTATAATTGACAGTGAACCTTGTTGGAAGAATATATGTATTTCAGTTGCCACTTCGCTTATCTTATCTCATTTTAATGTTCAGCCATACCACAGAGTAGACCATTCTCATTTTTCTTGTAATATCATCTCTTAATGTCCTCTTTTTTTTTTCCTATCATCACTGGTTGCTTCATATCAATAGCTTTTCTAAGTTCCTTTCCCCCATGCTAGCATCTCTAAATTTTGGGAAAACTCAGATTTTAATATCTGCTAATGACTCCCTACTTCTCCACTGCTTCGGTTTTCTCCTCTATAATTATGTTCAAAAGCCCTGATGTTCAATCATTTTCTTGAATAAATCAAGCTCATTTCTACTTCAGGGTTTTTGCAAGAACTCTTCCCTGATGTTGGTTTATCTTTTTCCTTAGGTTTTGTATGCCTCGCTTTTTAAAATTGTCTTTCAGATTTTCCATTTCCAGTCTTTGTTAAACTGTCAAATGCTCTTTCCATGACTTCACTTATTCTTTATGAATTCACTCTCGAGGAATAGGTAACATTTTTGTAAAGGTATGCATTTTGACAGTGCAATTTCAGATATTCAATAATTGTTATTTTTACATTCTTCAATAATTGAATTTATCTTTTGAATCTTCAATGTGTTATGTAGTTAAGAATTAAAATGTTGATCATTTTAGAGCACCCACTCCAAGTTTCTATGTTGCTTTTAAGTTGTGGCAAAAATCATGGAAGGCAATGGGTAGGTGGACTATGTGTGCTTCTACAATGTAATCCTCTATTCATAACCTATTAGAACATATTCCTGCTGGCACCCGCAGGGAAATCTCTGTTCCTGTCTGAGAAAGGTGATTAGTACAGTTAATGACCCTGTATTTAAAGATATGTAGCAAATACTTACAGAATTAAACATGGTGTTTCAACCTGAGAATATATTGCTATTTTTCTATGGAGTTCAGAACTTTTAGTGATATAGGTTAAGTCTGAAGTAATTAGTTTAGCAAATATGAAACTCCTTCATATTAGCCTATTATTTTATGTTCAAGACATTGACATTTACTTACTCCCCAGAACTTCGTATTTTAGGAAGAGATTTAGTCTGTGAAATTGTTCTGATTAAGCCCACATCTAACCACTAAGTAGTTAATCAACTAATCACTTTCTTAAAATTAGACTGATTGTTCTACTGACATTACTAACTGGTCAATATATTTTTAAAATTACATAATTTTAAGACAAAAATAGGAATGTTAAATATTCTACTCCATCAAGAAATGAGTTTTTACTTCATTTAAATCACTTCTAATGTATTATGCATAAAATAGGAGTAGAAAAAAGACATGGTGGGATACAGGTAAAGGATATTGCTATTCAGTACGTTCTGTTACTCAGGACAGGCTTCTTACTGATTTCCACTAATTAAGAAGAGTTCTATATAATTACAAAATCTCAAGAGCAATTAGTCTGCTTATGTTACCTTTTCTGAAGTTATCTTAAACACCTGAGCAATTCAGTAAAAAATATTCTAAAATAGATATTTGGGTAAATTCAAAGATTATAAAGAGCTTTGTTGTTATGAATATATATTCACTGATTATGATCTTTAGTCTAAGACTAAGAGACTCTAATTTTAGAGATGGATCTAGATGCAAATAATATTAGGTCACACCTCACCTATGTACCTTTCAATATTTTTATAACTTAGGTTTCTATTATGTCAAGCAGAGACTGAATAAGAGTTAAAAAAAAAAGTAAGTTACACAGTTTATTTATCAAAAATAACCATCTTAGATAAACACTGAAAAAACTTCTATTAAGTGCATTTATGTAAAAATAAAACTTGCAGTATGATGAATTCACATCTTTCCTATGATACTGAAAATTAATTTTTCTGTACTTTATGCATCTCTGGAAAATGATGTGACCCAGAAGTAAGGGAGAACTGAAAATGAGAAGACCTCGCCAGGGCAGATACAGCAATACTGCAAGCGTTTTCTCCAGTAATATATACATACCCACCATGAACAAAGAGTAGACATAAGAAGAAAATGTGACTTAGAACTTTAGATACAGAAAATCTGCAGAAACTGTAGGACAGTAAATCAATCTTCATAATCTGTGTGGCTAACGTGAAATAATATTCTAAAATATCCAAGATAATGTGTAGAATAAGAAAAAATATCAAATACATAATTTATTTTTCAACATTAGACATTGAGTGACCCACTAGGTACCAGGAACTGCATCTTGGAATAGATCAATGAACAAAAAACAAAGATTTCCTACTGCATGAGATGTTGCATTCTTGAAATATACATAATAAATAGGTAATCAGCAATGTACAGAATATATTATGTAAAATATTATAAAGTGAAAAGTAAGCATTACAATTTAAAAAAAAAAAGAAAGAAAAATAGGTTAAGAAAAATTTGGAATGCCAGGGTAGAGTGCATGCTCCATTCTCATTCAGCTTCTTGTGAGGAGGGGTATACATGAATTAGAAATAAGATAGATTCAACAGGCTTTTGAAATTATAGAATTAATACTGTAAAATGATTTGCAGTTGTAAGCAACAGAGTAATTATAGAGATTGACCATGAAACAAATCGAGAAACAAATGGTGAGAAAATATTCAGGGGGAACAGGACAGTCAAAGGAACCAATGGATTACATGTTTGTCTGGGTCAAAGATGGTTGAAATCAGGAAACTAGAGAGATTGAGTAGGTAGCAAACTTATGCCTTTCAATTTATATGATAGTCAGAAAGTCTTATCTATGAAATGGAGATTATAAAGAGGTTACAGTTACTGATGATGGCAAGGTCATGGTTCTTTTTTTTAACTTTTAAGTTCAGGGGTACAAGTTCAGGTTTGTTACGTAAGTAAACTCATGTTGTGGGGCTGTGTTGTACAGATTATGTCACCACCTAGATATTAAGCCAAGTATCTATTATTTATTTTTCGTAATCATCTCCCTCCTCCCATGCTCCACCCTCCCAAAAGCCCCAGTGTGTGTTATTCCCTTCCATGTGTCCATGTGTTCTCATCATTTAGGTTCCAATTATAAGTGAGAAAACGCAGTACTTAGTTTTCTATTCCTGTGTTAGTTTGCTAAGGATAATGACCTCCAGCTCCATCCATGTCCCTGCAAAGAACATGATCTTTTCTTTTTTATGGCTGCATAGTATTTCACAGTGGCTTAGTGAAATGCAAATCAAAATCACAGTGAGATACTACCCAATACCAGTCAGAATGGCTATTATAAGAAAGACAAAAATAACAGATACTGGTGAAGTTGTGGAGAAAAAAGGAACCCTTATGCACTGTTGGTGGGAGCGTAAATGGATTCAGCTATTGTGGAAGACAGTGTGGCTAGTCCTCAAAGACTTAAAGATAGAAATGCCATTCGACCACCCAGCAATCCTATTACTTGGTATACAACCAGAGAAATATGAGCCATTCTATTATAAAAAACACATGCACGCATATGATCATTGCAGCACAATTCACGATAGCAAAGACAAGGAACCAATCTAAATGCCCATCAATGACAGAGTGGATAAAGAAAAGATCAAGGTTCTAATCATCATAAATGTTCGTTAGAATAAGTAAAGCTGCTACAGTTCTATTGAAATCAAAGGTAATAAGTAGAGATCATATCCCAATCATGATAATGTAAACAGGTCTGTCTTTTTTATTGGGAATGGGGATTAAAGTCATTTCAAATAATAATCCAGGAATCAAGATCAGCTTTTGTCTGTTTATTTGTAATATGATCAATCTTTTAGATAATTCACTAGTTTATTTTTCCCGTTTTATTGACTCAGCAAAGTCTGTTAGATAGGCAGCCCAATCTCTATCTAATAGATGAGAGAATAGAGTCTCCAATAAATAAAGTGAAGTGATTTGCCAGTACATGGAAGTGACAGGAACTAAATTTAGATTCCCTGCCTCTTAATCCATTATTATATGACAGTTATCTTTCTGATAAAAATACTTGGTCATATCTCTCTACTATACTACGACTATGTCAACTAATAGGGGAATGGTCAATTTCAATATCAAAGTATATATTTTCTTAAACTAGCTATATAAACTATATTTTACACTATTTTATTTTGTAAATGTATATATATATACACTTTATAGAAAAATTGTGCAAAATACAATGAGTGTGGATGTTAGAAACTTGACGATCTAATATTAATGTGTTTTTTCTATTTTTTCGTGTTACTCACAAATATGCTGAAATTGGCTTTAGAATATCAACTGCATTTTTTGTTAAACTTCACAGTAAATAAACATAAACAATGTCAATATTTGTTTCCCCAAAATATTCAAAAGTATCTAACTTTATTTAACCCTGAAATTTTCTTGGAATATGACACAACATATCATTTTGCAGTGTTACTATATTGAAAATACTTCAGTGATATATATTTTCCTTGAAATGTGCTAAATAGAGGTGAAACTTTATTTCACCCATAGTGAGTTGGAATTTAAAGGACTCAAGATCAATATTAGGAACCTTCACTGAAAGGCAATTTAACTTCAGTTTTGTATTTTAACATATAAACACTGCACAGATCTAATAAAATATTCTGATTCAACACAAATGCTTTTAAACAGTAAGGAATTCACTCTTCTTACGGCAAATCAAAGATACATTAAAGTCTTCATGAGAAGCTTAACATGACAGATTATTCAATCCGTCTTTTAAATACTGTCAGTCAAGTCATGAATACTACCAAAATATGTTTCCTTCACAGTAAATCACCATGATTTTTGCCATTATTGATCTGTAGAATCAGTTACTAACTGTATCAATAGGATTCAACACCACCTATCAGGTGTCATACAGCTTCACTCTCCTGCCTAAACCATCAAATTTTCTTCTCTGGGTTTACATAATTTCTCCTTGAAGGAGGTACTGAAATGTTGCATTTCATTATTTTAAAAATTACATCTAAAACTAAGCTTTTATGCCAGGAAAATCAATTGCCGTATTTTATAACTCTTCATGTTGTAAAACAATAAATGTTGTTTCCTACCACACTTACTACACAATATGCAGCATTTAGCAAATTTTAAATCATCTTCATTAGGCATACAATGGTAAGTGTAATACACACACACACGCATACATATACATGCATAAATAAAATAATGAAATTATTTTAAATTTAATGTCCTAAAGCAGTGTGTAAAATATTAAATAATTACACCTGACTTTCATGAGAAATTCATATTTAATATATTAATACTGATAAACTCCCACTCATCCAAATAATAAAATGGAGAAAAAGTAAATATGTAATGTTTTTAAAAAGTAGATTGTTCCTATATTTTCAGCTATAATAAATTATCATATATTATGACTATAAGAATAGGACTTTTTATTTGAATCCCAATAACATTTGGGGATCATAGGAGTGAACGCAGGGAAGGGTGTAGCTATGAATATCGTGAATATTTATAAAATGATATGTGTATGCACCATGTGTCATTGTCAAAGGTGGAGATGTTCATTAAAGAGAGCAAGTTTGTTGGTGTTTGCAAGAAGGTAGCATTTTTCACAGGATGAGTATTAGCTTACTAATTTGAGTATAGTACTAAATAGTAAGTGAAAAGACATTATTGGAAATATAAAGGTAAAAATAATCAACAAAATTATGAACTGGAGCTATGGGAGTATATAGAGTATCGGTGGAAAAGGGTAAAAATATAATAAACAACATTTACAAAGTTTTTTGGGAACACCTAAACATTAATGACATGGGAAAGGTGAATCACTATCCACAGGTGAAAAAAAATGCATTTAGATTTTGTGTTGTCCAGCAAAAGCAGGAAAATACATAATAATTAATTGTTTGAGAAAGGATCCTATAAATAATCTGTTAGATTTGAAATATTTTAATTTATATATTTTAGTGCTATTTTAAAGCAAGTGGCTTCTGATTTTACTTGTGAGAAGTAAGGTGTTTGAAAACTCTCCTCTCATCCCTACAACAATGAATTGTCAAGAAAAATCCCCTCATGGTCTCTGGCAGGAGTGTAGGGAAGTGATCATTTAGAAATACAACCAAAATGTTCTTAACAAATGAGTACTCATCGGGGAGAATATTTTATCAGAGCCTTGTCTCACTCAGTGAGCAGGCAATTCCTGACTCCTATTCTGACTAGATTTCCTTTCCTACTTAAAGGCTGATAAAAAGCATATTTAAAATCATAGACCAGGAACACATACCCTTAAGAGACCGAGACATAATTATAGAATTATAGAACACTTTACCTCCCTTACATCTTAACACTACATCAATAAGATTTCAATATTGGATTACAGGTAAAAGGGTTGCAACGCACAGATTTTATTGTGGAAGGAGTTTTTAGGGAAGCAACAGAAGAAGGAAAAAAATGAAAAAACAAGGACATAGATTCAGTAAGCATCAAACCTAGAACAACTTCTAGCCAGAACAACATAAAACAACAAAAGGCCTACTTATCTCAGTCCTATTACATAAACATCATACATAACTCACAAAAGATATATATGTATACACACACACATACACTAAGTCTAACATTAGAACTGAAGTAAGATATGACAATATTTAGAATTATGTCAGAAAATTTAAAATAACTGTGATTAATATGTTAAGGTATCTAATTAAAAAAGGGTACAAAATGCAAAATCTGATAGATAACGTATGCAGAGAAATGGGAACACTAAGAAAATACTGAGAAAATGGTTGATATCAATAACATTGTAACAGAAATGAAGAATGCCTTTGGTAAGTCATTAGTAAACTTGACGCTGTAAAGAAAAGCTTTTCTGAACTTGAATATATGTCAATAGAAATTTCTCAAATTTAAACGCAAAGAGAAAAAAAAATCCAAGAACTGTGAGAAAATTCTAAAAAAAAAAAAAAAAAAAAGGCAGCATTTGTACAACTGGCATATCCAAAGGGGAGGGAAAGATAGAGCAGCAGAATTATTTAAGATCATCATGGCCAGAAATTTCCCAAAATTAATGGATGACATCAAACAGGAAGCTCTCAGAGTACCAAGCAGAAAAAATACTGTAAAATCTACACCAGTATATTACATTGCAGTTCCAAAAATAAAAGAAAAATAGAAAATATTGAGGAACAAGTAAAAGAATGACATGGATTTTTCACTTTAAAAGAACATACAACAAAGACAGTATGGAAGAAAAGTAAAGAAAACACAATCAGGAAATTGCCCTTCAAAAATGAAAGAGAAATAAAGATTTTTCAGACAAAAATCCAAGCAAATCTGTTGACAGAGCTATCCTGAAAGAAAAGCTAAAAACAGATTTCAGAGAGAGAAAAAAATGATATAGAAGAGAAACTTGAATCTGTATAAAGTACCTAAGAGAAGGAACAGATTAAGGTAAAAGGAAATTATTACTTTTATTTCATCTAATCTAATTGACAACACTAGTTAATAATAAGCATTGTACTGAGTAACTATATTGTCTGCCTAAGTGAAATGAATAGTAATAATATTACCAGACACAGAAGAGAAGACTTGAGAATGCTGTGTTTGAAGGTACATGCAAAACCGTGAAGTGATACAGTACTATTTTGGAGTGGACTTACATTGGTTGTAAAATTGTATTGCAACTCTAGGACAAATATATCTCTTTTACAAAAGAAGTGAAATAGATATGCTAAGAGACAAGAGAAAATGGGATCCTAAAAAAAATGCTCTATTAATCCCGAAAGGAGTTAAAAGGCAGAGGTGGAGGTGGGGCACAAAAACAAATGCAGCAAATAGAAAACAGCTACAATTGGGGCAGATTTTAGAATGAGTGATCTAAACGCCATCTAAACATCATATATTATTTTCTAATTTAAAAGAGTATTAAACAAGATCCAACTATATATCTACAAAAGTATTTCAATATAGAGATACCATTAGACTAAACATAAAATTGATGGAGAAAGATATATAATGCTAATGCTAATAAAATGTAGCATAAATATGTTAATTTTAGACAAAGAAGGCTTCAGAGTAAGGCAAGGTATCAGGGATAAAGAGGTTCATTACATAATGATAATAAGGGCAAATCTCAAGAAGACATAATAATGCTAAAGATATATGTACCTAATAACAAAGCGTGAAAATAATTAAGATAGTGTGGTATAAAATAATACACACATAGAGCAATGAAACGGAACATACAACTAAAACAATATGGGCACAGAAATATATTTGGGTAATGAGCTTTGGAAAATGAGCAAAGACAATTCATTGGAGAAAAAAGAATCTTTACAAAAATGGTGCTAAAATGATTATACATTCATATGCAGAAATAAATGAATCTAGACATAGAACTTACCTCTTACAAAAATTAACATGAAGTTGATCTCAGACCTAAATGCAAAATGAAAAAGTATAAAACTTCTATAAGAAAACCTAGGAGAGGATCTAGGTGACCTTGGGCTTTGTAATGAATTTCTAGATATAACAGCAAATACTCTACCCCATGAAACTAAAAATTGTAAATTGCACTATTAAAATGAAAAGTTTGCACTCTGTTTAGGAAACTAAGAAAATGATAAGACAAATAACAGACTAAGGGGAAATGTTTGCAAAACATAAAAGATAAAAATGTATATCAAAAATATTCAAAGAACTCTTAAAACTCAGTAATAAGGAATCAAGCAATACAATTACACCATGGGCAAAAGATATGAACAGACACCTCACCAGAAAAAAAATCCAAATTGAAAATAATCATATGAAAATATGTTTAACATCACTTGTCAATAAAGCATTGCAGTTTAACACAGCATTAACATATTATTGCACACTTATTAGATTAGCTAAAATCCAAAGAACTGACCACATTAACTGCTGTCAAGGATGTAGAATGACATGAACTTTCATCCCTTGATGGTAGGAATGTGAAATGTTCAGTCAATTTAGAAGAGAGTGGCGGTTTCTTACAAAGATATTATGATTTGAATGTCTCTTCCAAAACTCATATTAAAATTTAATTGCCAATGTAACAGCATTAAGAGGTGGAGCCTTTAAGAGGTGGTTAGATTGTGAAGACTTTTATCTCATGAATACATTAATGCTGCCATCTTAGGAGTGGGTTCATAGTTGTGGGAGTGAGCTCCTAATAAAGTGGGCTCATGAGAAAGAGGAATTTGGCCCAATTTAATCTTTGTCTTGCATGCTTGCTTGCCTTTTCGCCACGCTATAACAAAGAAGGCTCTCAGCAGATGCTAGCACCATGTTCTTGGACTTCCCAGCTTCCAAAAGTTTGGAAAATAAATTTGTTTTGTTTTCAAATTACCTAGGCCATGATATTTTGTCATAGCAACAGAAAATGAACTAAGACAAAAACCAAATACAGTTTTACTATACTATCCAAAAATTACACTTCCAGGTATTTATTAAATTAATTTGCAAGCCTACATCTACAAAACCAATAAATATCAAAGCAAAAACAAGCAAATAAAGACACTTTATATGAAAGTATATAGCACCTTTATTTATAATACTCCAAAATTCAGATTTGCTGAAATGTCTTTCAGTAGATTAATGAATAAGCCAACTGTGGTCTATCCATTCATTCGATGGAAAGTTTTTCAGGGATAAAAATAAATGAGCTATTAAATCAAGAAAAGAATCAGTGAAACCAATGGATATTGCTAAGAGAAAAAAGCCAGTGTGTAAATGCTACATACTATGCAACCCCAATTGTACAGTGTTCTAGAAAAGGAAAAAAATACAGAAATGATAAAGTATCAGTGGTTGGCATACATTCAGCAGAAAAGGAGGAAGGTTGAATAGATGAAGTTCAAGAAATTTTGAAAGCAGTTAAAATCTGTATTATTTATAATACAGATTATTATAATTATTATAAATATATTATTAATAATATTATTCTTTAATATTCCATATAGGAAGTTTTGTATTTGTCAAAACCTATAAAACTATAGCACAAAGATGTATGTGACATTTAAAAGTAATTGGAAAAACGTGATCTTGGAAGGAATGCAGATTGCGACAAGAGAATATAACTGCACTTCAAATGTATAAAACAACCTCAGTGAAGGGATTGCAGGGAAAAGTTGCCATATTACATAATTTTGGAAATGAATTTTATTGTGTAATACATATGTACTGTTCTCTAGTTGATAAATTTTTTCCAGTAGAGGTCTGGGTTAAAAAATCTTACATCAATAAACATATATACTGGAACTTAACAATTGAATTAATGGATGGCAGGTTGTGGGAGCCAGGTTTCTTACTATTGGACTAAGAATATATACATAAATGCAAGCAAAGGAGTTGTCTAGAAAAGTCAATATGGTAATGGATTTGAGGTGGAGGCATCAGTATGAACTCATATTTAGCTTTTTAGCTTTATATAAATGAATATGGTTACATAGAATTTATTGATCTCGGTTTCTGTGTGTGTCTATGTGTATGTGTCAGTAAAGATATATATTTTCTTGCTGTATTCATCTGAGAAGTTTTTGAAACAATGATATTTTAGGTTCAACGAGAAAGCCTGGTGCACAGATGCTGTTTTCCGTATAAGAAACAATGCAACAATGAATTAGCTTGCACAATTTACATTTCTAGTTAGATATAAAATCAGGACTATACCACATTTTTTCCAGTTATATATTATGTATAATATATACTAATATTATTCTCTTAAAATTTGATGAAAGAAAATAAAATATAATGATTTGCTTAAAAACTTGTATTTAAAAGGAGACAGTGATTGCTAGTTGAAACTTTCAAAATCCATTTTTTATAATTCCTACTGTGTGAAGAAATCTAGAATCTATTCTAATGAGAACATATTTTCATATGCTGAATATTGCAATTAAATCAGTGTAAACCCTTTTTTCCTGTAGACAAAACTGTCCTGATTCTTAGAACTTTCTATATATCATCTTTTCCATATTTCTTATGAAATATATTTGCTCTCATGAAACACCTTAGAGTTCTTCACATTCCATTTAAGGTTATATAGCTCACAATAAAAGAAAAGAGAAACCTTCTGTTTTATGCAGCATTTTCTAGTCTCTAGTCTTTAATCCTGCAGATAAAAGGTCCAAGGGCCATAAGTATAGCTACACAATGGAAGAAAATATTCGAACATATGTTAATGTAGGTTAGGTTATTCATCACAAAATTTAACACAGATATGGAGTAGTGAAAAGATAAAATGAGCTTTAATGCTCTATAATATGCTAGAGATCATCTGATCTGGTTTGAAATATCCTCCCATTACTTAGCTAGTTGTATGCATTAAGTATTTTATTTTATTTATATGATGCTCAATTTTTTCATCCTATAAAAGAAAATATTTCGAATCCTAGAGCACAGGTCAGCAAAATAGTACTCACCAGGCAAATCTGTCTTGCTGTCTATTTCTCTAAATGCCTTCATTGAAGCATAGTTGACTCCTTCTATTTGCCAATTGTTTTAACTACTTTTAAACTGCAACAGCAGAGCTAAGTAGTCATAAGAAAGAGTATATTCTAAAAGGTCTAAATTATTTGTTATCTGACTCCTTACCAAAAAAAAAAAAATGAAAACTCTGGACTCCTGGATATTTCTAAAAATAAATAGTTATTTAGACATCGTGATTACAATTTTTTGTGTGTTTTAGATGATATATTTTGTAATATTTGCAAGTTTTTTAACATAAATATATTCACACACATAACAATCTATGCCTAAATAAAACAGCAAAGTTTCTCTTGAATTGAATTGGAACCTTTCTTGTTCTTCAATTAGAAACCTCAATTCTTTTATATAATAAATTTATCTGTGAAAAAATAAATTTTGAACTCGAGGAAAATAATTATCTAAGCTTATGCATTTGGAAACCTTTATAACAGAAGACTTGCTCTTTCCCTCTAAGTTTGAGAAACATAGGTGGACATAAAAGTAAACATTATTGTAGAGTTAATACAATTTCCAGAATCACCTACATGTATAGCATTTTTATATTGATTTACTTTTACAAAATATTTAAAATTTTACTGATACACTCTGAAGAATTTCAATTAATAATGAACTACTATTGCAGTTTTTAAAATTCAGAAATATGCATATGGAAGGTTTTGGAGAAAATAAGAGCCCGTGATTCTAAATAAAGAATAGTAGGCAGGCCACAAAGCAAGTGTTAATAAATTTAAGAAGAATAACGTAATATCAGGTAAATTTTCTCTACAATGTTTTGAAACTAGAGATAGGTAACAGGAGGAAAATTGGAAATTTCGCAAATATGTGGAGAGTAAACACATTCTTGAAAAACAATGGGTCAAAGAAGAAATCAAAAATAAAATCAAAATGTATCTACAGACACAAATAGAAATACAACATAGCAAAACTTTTTGGATGCATCAAGAGCAGTTACAAGATGGAAGTACATAGCTTTTAATGTCTATATTAAGAAAAGAGAGAAGACTCAAATAAAATCATAAATGAAAAAGGAGAACTTACAACTGCTAACACAGAAATACAAAGGTTCATAAAAACTACTATGAAAAATTATAATCCAATAATTGAATAACCTAGAAGAAATAAATTCTTAAAACATACTGCCTACTAAGAATGAATCATAAAGAAATAGAAAATCTGAAATAAAAATTAAGTAACAAGATTAAAGGTTTAATAAAATCCTTCTAACAACAACAACAAAAAATCCATGACCAAGTGGATATTTACAGTGAATTCACAGGTTAATTCTTCCATTTAAAGAACTAACACGAATACTTTTCAAACTCTTACAAAAAATTGAAAAGGAAAGGATGCATCAAACTCATTTTTCTGGGCTGGTATTATTCTATTACAAAGCAACATAAGGATACTACAAAAAAAAAAAGAAAGTTATAAATTGATATCCTTGATGAACACAGATGCAATATACCTCAACAAAATGATAGCAATCAGAGGCAGACGAATTCCTAGACAGATAGTGATGGGTCCCTGGCAAAACTCAACCTTCAAGCCAGCAACGTCCTGAAGCCTGAAAACCAAACTACCAATTCCAGATAGAATCTGCAGACTCCTGATTGGTCTCAGGCCAAGGTCCCGGCCAAGTCTTCACTTCAGCCCCTGCTTGGTTCCTGTTTCTGAAAGACGCCTTTTCTAACCCTACCCATAAACCAATCAGCACTCATTTCCCCATTCTAAGCCCATAAAAATCCTGGACTCAGCCTCGCAGCTGGCAACCCTCTTTCAGGTCGTCTCTCACTGCTGAGAGCTTTCTTTCTGTTGCTTAATAAAATTCTACTCTGCCTCATGCACTCTCTGGTTTCCACGTCCCTCATTATTCTGGGTTGTGATATGAGAGCTCAGAACTGGCCAAAATGTGGGAGTGAAAAGATAGTAACACTCCCTCCCGCTTGCTGAACTATGGGAGTGGAAGAACTGTAACACTCCCTCTCACTCATCAAACTAGGGGAGTGAAGAAGTCACAAATACTAGGAAACTCAATTCAAAAAAATTATTACAAGGTAATGTACCATGATAAAGTGGGATATATCTGTGAAATTTAAGGATGGTTCAACATATGTAAATCAATAAATAAGATACAACTGTTTAACAGAATGGATAATAAAAGTAATCATCTCAATAGACACAGAAAAAACATTCAAAATTCAAAAATCTTTAATGGAAAAAAAAAACTCAGCAAGTTATTTTTAAAAGGAATGTACTTCAACTTAATAAAGGCCACAATGACAAGCTCACAACTAGCATCAGACCTAATGGTGAATAGCCAGAAGCTTTCTTCAAAAATCAAGAGCAAGGCAAGTATGCCCACTCTCACCACCTCTATTCAACATAGTACAGAAAGTCTTAGAGCAACTGGGCGAGAAAAAAAAAAAAAAAAAGACATTCAAATCAGAAAGGAAGAAGTTAAATGTTCTCAGTTTGCAAAGCATATTATTTTAAATATCGAAAATTCTAAACACACTACCAAAATACTTTTAGAACCAATAAAATAATTCATAAAATAGAAGGATAAAAAGTCATCATAAAAATACGTTGTTTTTCTGTACATAACAGCAAACTATCCAAAACAGAAATTAAGAAAACAATCCTATTTCTAATAGCATCAATAAAACAATAAAATATTTAGGCATGCATTTAACCAACAAAGTGAAAGATCTGTGAACTGAAAACTATGAAAAATGATGAAAGAAATTTAAGAAAACAAAAATTAATGGAAAGTGTACATGGACTAGAAGAATTGATAATGTTATAATGTCTGTGTCTACAGATTCAATGCAATCCCTACCCAAACTGTAACAGCATTTTTTCACAAAAATAGAAAAAGCAATTCTAAAACATTTGTGGAACCACAAAAGACCATGAATAGCTAAAGCATCTTGAATAAAGAAACAAAACTGGAGAAATATCCTCACTTTAAATTATATTACAAAATGATAATAATCAAAACAGTATGGTTCTGACTTAAGAACAGATACATAGACCAATAGAACAAAATAGAAACAAAGCCTCCCCTCATATATGGTAAATTAATCTTTGACAAGGGTACCAAGAAAACCAAATGGGAAAATGATAGTCTCTTCAATGAATTATGCCAGGGAAATTGGATAGCTGCTTGCCAAAGAACAAAATTGTGCCCTTATCTTATACCATACACAGAAATGAATTGAAATGGATTAAAAAATTAAATGTAAAAACTCATTGAAGCCTTGGCAATTTTTTTAATATGACATCAAATGCACAGGCAACAAAACAAAAATAAACAAATGAACTACATCAAATGAAAAGGCTTCTGCACAGCAAAGGAAACAACAAAGTAAAAAGACAGCCTACACAATGAGACAGAGTATTTTCAAACCATATATAGGGGCTAATATAGTGTAAACCATATAATAGGGGCAAACCATATAATAAAGGGCAAATATACCATATAATAGAGACAAATGATACAATGGGAGTAAACCATGATAAGGAGCTAATATTTAAAATATATATGACATACATAAAACTCAATAGCGATAAGGTAATTTACCTGATTGAAAATGGTGTGGGGTGCCAGCAGCAAAGGTGGATGGAGAAAAGGGACACATCGGTCAATGGGCACAGAGTTTCAGTTACGTGTAAGTAATACATTTTGGTATTTATTGGAAAACATGGTGACTATGGTTAATAATGAAGTCTTATACATTTCAAAGTAGTAAAACAGAGGATTTTAAATGTTTTCACCACAAAGAAATGATAAATATTTGAGGTGATGAAAGTTAAAAAAAAAAGCAGGGGCAAAGGACCTGAGTTGACATTTTTCCAAAGAAGACATACAAATAACCAACACATGTGAGAAATGTTGCTCAACATCACTAATCATCAGGGAAATGCAAATCAAAAGCACAGGACATCACCTCACACCTGTTAGGATTGTTATTACCAAAAAGACAAGAAATTACAAATATTGTCTAGAGTGTGGAGAAAAGAGAACCCTTATACACTGTTGTTGGAAATGTAAATTATCACAGCTATTATGAAAAACAATATTGAGTTTCCTCAAAAAAATAAAGAATAGAATATTCATATAATCCAGCAATACACTTTCTAGGTATATATACAAAGGCAATGAAATTAGTAACAAGATGAGCTATTTGCACTACCATGCTCATTATTCACAATAGCCAAAATATGGAAACATGTCTGTCAATGTATGAATACATTTTTAAAATTGTATGCACACACACGCAAAATGGAATATTATTCACCATTTAAAATGAAGAAAATCCTGTAATTTATAACAACGTGAATGAAACTGGAGAAAGTTATGCTAAGTGAAATAAGTCAGACAGAAAAGATAAACATTGTATGAGCTCAGTTATGTATCGAATCTAAAATAATCAAACTCACAAACAGAATGGTGTTGCCAGTGGCTAGGGTGTGCGGGAAATTGGGAGATTTTGCTCAAACAGTACAAAATTTCAGTAATAAGATTAATCAGTTTGGAGGATCTAATGTATATTATGGTTACTATAGTTAATAATGCATTTTATATATGAAATTTGCTAGGAGACTGGCTCTCAAGTGTTCTCACAACAAGTGCACACACATAAGAGTAAAAGTATGTGAGCTGATAGATGCATTTATTAGTTTGATTGCGGTAGTCACTTCACAAAGTAAAAATATACCGAATCATTTGATACAGCTTAAAATATGTACTTTTTTTTTTTTTTGCTTTTAGTTACACTTCAGTAAAGCTAGAAAAAAGGATGCCATAAACAAAATAAAGGTCACACCAAAACTGGAAGGAAATAAAAAACAATATAGCTTTATATAAAACTAAATAGTGTCACATTGGTAATGTCCGAGTCTTGGTATGATTCATAGCAAGGTAGTGTCATGTATCAGAAGAACAAAACTGAATACAAGATACAGCTGTGCCGTCAGCTTTGAATTCTGTTAGTGATGTCTCTGCAATAGAAGCATGAGTATCAGTTACAAATTTTCTCATGACAATTGTTTTTCAGATATTGTAACAGTAGGATTTTGTTTTTTATTGCTAGTCAAACCCAGGCTTATGCAAAACATGTAAACTTAGCCATGATGTAAATTTTAGTGCTTAATGTATTCAAAAACAAAACCTTTCCCAAAACAAATTATTTTACTCTTTTGCTGAAATAGATGTAGCTATTTTTTGAATCAGGTGCAGCTTGCATACTTGCATGTGATATATTTCCATTGTGATAGAAGAAAGTATATATTAACACATTCAAGCTTTAATGCTTACTTTTTTCTAAAATTTGTATGAATCAATCAAAAACATGAGGAGGTTCTCGGAGACCTTATGCCAGGGTCATATACATGTAAAGTGGCCAGCACACTGTCTGATGCTCATTAGATATGTGTTTCAATCTCCTATTCTCATCAATCCTTCATTTAGGATTTACATTCTAGGTATTCTAGGATGAAAGGAAATGTAACAATATTATCTTTTTGTTTTTGGCCTGATAGACAGAACACACTATTCTTAATTCCTGAACAATCTCATTTACTCCTAAGGTTTTAGCTTCCATCTCTAGCCTGGTAACAATCAACTTTCTAATTTCAGCCTTTATCTCTTTTATTCACTTATCTTTTAAAGATTTATTATATGGATATTTGGGGCTTTAGGGCAATGCTGGGCAGATAATAGAGTGGTCCACAAAGCAAATGCAGCCCTTATTTTCATGGACATTATATCCATTTAGGGTAATGAGAAAATAAGCAGAATGAGGATTTCAGCTGTGAACGTGGTATGGTGATGTGTATCAGACATCTCAGTGGAAAAGACAAGCAGAATGTTTGCTATAACTCTGCTTAATTCCTTGGTATTAAGTGTATTGCCACTTGGTATTAAGTGTATTGCCACCACAACTGCAACATGGCCAGACTCAAGCCTGTTACTGCTTGACCTAGTTCCCTCCCAATCTAATTTTCTTTTCTCACAATCTTGGAGAATAGCACCTCTCTTCATTCAGTCAACTGCAGAACCTGGATATCATTCTTGGCCCGCTATGTACTCTGCTCCTCACATCTAGCCAGTTACTCAGTCTGCTAATTCTAACTTCTTTTGCCTTTACATTTAATGACAAAAGCTGCAATTCCTTTTACACCTACCTAATATATCCATCTATAACCTGGAGTAGTATAAGAGACTACAGTGACCTTTCTGGATTCTTTCAGGATTCTTCACCGGGCTCTTCCAAGGGTCTTTCTCCAATGCATGTTTAGACAGATCACTTGCCAGTATGAAATGTGAATAATCACTACTTTAGACATCAGATACAAACTCCAGAGAATGGGATGTAATCCCTTCCATCTGACTCCTGGTTCTATCTCTAGACACATTTTTCAAATGGCTGTATCTAGAAATTTGTACTTCAGCTACACTAAAGTCATTTTAATTCCCTAAACTTCAGAATGCTACATAAATTTACCTGGACTGTGGACTGTTTTCTTTGCCTTGACTATCTCTACAATCTTTACTTGACTCACCTCAAATATTGTTCTCTCATTGATTTCTTTCCTACCTCCTAATCATAAATCAGTTGTGAATTTACTCTACAGCACACTTGCTTCAATTTGCTTTCATTTATTTATTATTATTACTATTATTATTATTATTATTTTGGTCTCAAGGAATAGTGACTAATGGGTTTTGTTATTTGGATTGCATAATGCTAAATAAGGAAGAGGCAGCTCTTATGCCTATTCCAGAACATGACTCATAGTGAGCCTGGCCTCAAAGAGATTAACAGTGCAGCTACTTCTGGCTTTCAAAGCAACTATAGCAACTGCACAACCAGATCCCATGAAATACCGTTTTTCGTGGTCTGCGTGACCCAACTATATCCTGCATGCTCTTTTTTCTTTTCACAACTTAGTTCACTTTCAACTTTTGTGCATCGCTGCGCAACACTTTCCCCACATTGCTTTAATTTGCACCTGGCTCATCAGGGCATTCTGCTTTCATTGCTTCCTCATGGTCTGTTTGCTATAACTCCAGCAACACACTGCCATCATATATCTGTTTCTTAGTTTGGAAAACCATTGCGAATGATTAAGCTACATCATTTTGTAAGAAAGGTGATAGAGTCCACATATATAATTGGGTAGTCTTCAGATTAATTGCTCTTGATTGTTTATTCTGGTGCTATGATGACATGTTTAAAATTGAGACTATCTAGTTAAAGGAGCAGTGGATCAAAAACTTTACATTAGGAAGGTGTATGTATGAGGTTGAGATTAATTCAAAACATTTTAACTTTTAATCATTATTATGTACACTTTTATTTTCTAATTACCAATATACTTCTACCTAAATGTTGATCTCACCACCACGCATACCGCCGAAGACATACATATCCCTTTCTTAAGAAAAAGTGAGGAATATATACGGATATAAAGTGTCACAACCATTCGAAGTGTTTTCAGTTTTAGAGCCCCAAAAGTTCAAGTCATAGTCACCATTTTCATAGTTCATAGATTCGTAGCTCATATGAATTATATTTAGACATCTTTTCTAATTTTTGGCAGCCTATGAAATAAATAGCGAATGTTAACACCAATAACACTACCATATAAAATAATTAGAAAAGAGCAACAAGACTGCAGAAGCACTCCCTTTTTAAGGAAGGAGAGAAAGGACAGCTTACAGCGCAAAGCTCTGGCTGCCTCTCTAAAATAACCATCTGTCAAGGTAAAGGATCTAGTAAGGCAGTTAATTACATGGGCTTTCTCTTTTTTTCCTTCCTTCCTCCCTCTCTTGTTTTCTTCTTATTTTTTGTTCATTTGTTTTTGGGGTGTGTGTGTGTGTGTGCGCGTGCATGTGCGTGTGTGTATGTGTATGTTTTGCAGTAGATTAAGTTCTTTAGATAACACATCTGACTTTCTAGGATTTTGCCTGCTGGAGAGCTACTCTGTAAGACAATGTTTCTCCATAGAATTTCACTTATGCCTGAGGCTGGCATTTTTCGTTCTGAGACCTTAAGTTGGTCTGATGAGCAGTGGATCACTTAGGATTTACTTCAGCGCAAACTAATGGTCATCAAATGTAACTGGATGTGACTATATCAATATTTATAGAGTTAGATCACTCTCATAAAGAATAGAATTTATCTAGGCAGCAGTTGTTTCACTGATTGTACCAGAAAAGTTTCTCTTTGAAGCTGCCCTGTTCAACCTACCTCATTTGACATCCCTGACCTCAAAATGCCCGTGCCACTCAGAATCCAAACAGATAGCGAGGTGGTTTCCCACCCTTCAGGGACATATGCTCCATAATTGTCTTTATTTTTCTAACTCAAAACCCTGCTGAAGATTCTGCACCATGGCGAGGCAAATTCCTCAATGTTCTTAGTATAAATCCTTAAGTACGAAAATCTACATACATATCTTTTATCTAATGATGACAGAATTTTCAATATATTTTCAATATATCCATAAACTTAGTAATGTATCCACTTTCTGGTCTGATCTTTATGACCATAAAAGAGAAGATATGCATTAATTGATATAAAATTGGCCATTGAGGATGCTGCCCATGTAGAATAGGGGAGGGAATAATGAATGGTTTTCCTTAGAAGATGATGTGGGTAAAAAACAAATAAAGAATGTTATCACCAGTTTGACTTTATAAAGCTTATGTTTAAGGCCATTTTGTTGTTATGTTATATTTACATTCTTTCAAAGTTCCTGGTTTATGTTCAACTCACAGCTCTATAGTGTTAAATACATTAATAATAAAGAAGAAACAAAAAATGTGTTGCATTTTTCATAAGGACTCTCATGATACTAAGCAGTGATTGTCATGAATACAAATACAAGAAACTAGCTCTTACAAGTATTTATTATTATAAGTATTTACAAGTATACTATGTAAAATTAAACAATTTTCCCAAAGATTTGAAATACTGAATCCAGACACTGGCTACCCAAAGAAAAAAATAATAAGACTTGTAAAACCCTTCCTTACTTTAGTAGCTAAATTTGTCCTATTATATATTTGACCAAATAGCATGTGTTCTGATCTGTCTATTAAGCATAAAAACAAAAGTTTAAAAATAATTATTTGGGATCCATTCAAAACACTCTTCACTTTGTGTGGTCTTGTAAATATATATAAAAATATAATACAAATATAACTGATACTTTAAAATAGTGGCATATTGATAAAAAAATTGGACATAATTTTATAACACTTCTGATTCTCACATTGTTACAGCACTTTAAACATTTTGTTTATACTATGTGTTAATTCTTTTAGGATAAGAATATATTTTAGATAGAGATAAAGAATGTATTCTATATAGAATATATTTTAGGATAAAAATATAAGACTATAATTCTTTTAGGATAAGAATATATATTATACAAGTGTGAGATGGGAATATATATAATACAAGTGTGATACAGGTAAGTTAGAAACATTATGTGTATGTTGCAAATAAAAAACAGAAACATATATACATTTCCCCAACTAAATCTACAAAGTTATATATATTATTTTTGCCTTGTTTGATTTTCAATAGACAGACTTGTCTACATCCATTAATATAAAGACATGTATTATAAATCAAGGGAACACAGAAGCAATTCACATTAATGCTTTTTATAATGAACTAAAATCTGTCCAAAATTAGACATGAGATCTAGAATCCCAGAATACAGCATAATAATTGTAAAGAAGACTGAAAAAGATATGCTTCTAGGGGAGGGTGTGAACAGCTTTAACTTGATTACAGTTTTTGCAGATATTGCAACACCAATGAAAGCAGTAATACTTCCTCTCAGGCATACTGCTAAATGTCTGAATATTATCTAACTCTGATAATAAACTGTTCATTATTATTAGATATATTAGTGTATATGCTTTGCAAGGACCCTTGGCAACACCTGACTCATGCCAGGGCTCAGTGTGCAGTGATTCACTGTATTGAGGACTGTAGTGCATGTTTTGTTTCATGCCAGATGTGCCTGCAATTTGGTCCTTTTACTGAGATTAAGTCATTCTCAGAAAGACATGGAGGAATTGGAACACTTGCCTCCTGCAGAGAGTTTGAGATTCATTCATTAAACTTACTGTAGCAAAAGTGCAGTAAGTATGTGGCATTGTTATGAATCTTGTTTTAGATTTTCCCATGTTTAATGCAAATCTGTGATAGTCAACAATTCATCATAGAAAGATAAATCAAGGATAATGTGAGGTTTCTATCTCAGTGCCTTCAGGCATTGGGAAAAATGTGTACACACTGCATATTTTTAAATTTTTGCTATGCAAAGTTTGGTGTATATATATATACACACACATATAATATAGAAATATATATTATACACATACAAATATATATGTATATATATGAAATTTTTGGAGAAAAATGACCTAGATATGATTGATGGAGAATACTATTTTTAATTGATCGATGTTAGAATTACCCTTCTTGATTATTAACTCTGGTTAGTCTACTTTTTAATAGAAATATTTTTAATATTTTTCTAACATTTCATTGAATTTAGATCTTGAATTTGAAAATGCACTATTAAATTATGTTGGGGATGTTTCTTATATTTTAATCCAAAATGATACAAGAATGAGGCTTCTAAATTATTTAGACATGGCTTGTTTTTAAATCCCATACATTAAAAAACATATATATCATCTTAAGTTTTCATTCAGCATATCTAAACTACCATTAGAAGACTGACTTTTAGGTATAATAACATCTTAGGATTTTATGAAGAAATAATAACAGAAAAAAATATTTTCTTTATATATTTTGCATCCCACCCCATTATATTTAACACCACAGTAGAAAAACAAAAAAGAAGTATGCCTCTTGTTTCTAAAAAGAAAAAAAATTTCCTAGGAGAGCGAA